>NC_059671.1:9090909-9393939 GCF_905147105.1 Pieris brassicae | reverse complement strand
AAATCCAATATGCTAGTAAACTGAACTGGACTAAACATTTTCCACAATCCTACATTTAATTTTACATGAAAAAATAATAGGTCTGCTGAAATTTTACCGTCACCAATTTGAATTGTCATGTAACTTCTTATTGTAATAAACAACATCTAATATAAATCCGTCCAAAACATATTTATTTTTACTCCATGCATTATTACTAGTAATGGCAAAGTTTTAATTATGGAACGGAACTGAGGGTTAGGTATCTTAAAATATATTATATACTATATATTTCTATATACTAGTATACATTGTTACATTAAGACATTTCAATATATTATTTAGTTAGCCTGCACGACTGCAAACTATTTTAATTTTAATAATGTTGCAAAATATTATACCTTAATCTGTAACCTAAATTCTTTATCATTGTCGACTCTGTATCACGTTCGAAATGTCAAGTAAAAAATATTGACAGCATGCCAAACAATAATACAGATTAAGTGAACACACTAATCCGTATCTGTGCTCAGTAAGGGACGCAATGAGTAATCAGTGTTCTACTGTCTCTCGGAATGTCTCTTTGATTTATTAATTAGTTTATCGAGCTCCTGACTCACAATCGAGTAATTAGGCTGTTTCGTAGCCAGTTGTATAAATAGAACACAGACGATGTGAGGTACAGAGGCGTTTTAATGACGCACCGTAAAGTTAAACCCGTTGCACTATCTCGATATGCATTGTTATAATTCTAGAAAAAATTATGAAGTTTTCATCTCTTTCTTTCTAATAAAAATAAGGCTATGATGTAACGAAACAGATGACTGTTTAAATTATTATAATAGCCGATTTATTTCAAAGACTTCTCCCTTCATTAAGACTTCAAAGAGCACTTTGTATAGATGATGGTTAATTATATTTTACACCTGCATGAGGAAAATACGTTAAGGCTTTTTTGATAACTAATTAGAACGAACGTCGTTAACAATAAGGGCATTTAACAAAGTTATATGCAATAATTTCTACCTCCCTCAGGGTTAAAAAACTTTACGAAATTTCATCATTCAAGTTTATCTTTTATTGGCTAATAACAAAAAGCTTTTATTTCCAAGTGCACAATGATACTGGCCACTTACTTTTGTTTAAAAAACTAAAAGACTACGCCCATTGCAGCGTATGCATTCTTGGCATATTTAGATGATTCTTTTGCATTTAATGTATTTGGTATATAATTTTTATTAGTACTAAAGCAATAAACACATCCAAATACAACGTTCAGAAGGCCTTTACCCTAATGGGGACCATACTGCAGAAGGCTAAGTAATCGTAGCAACAATAACTAAGTGCATATTCACAAAACTGCCACCCAACTGATTTATATTTTTTATGATATGGAATTAAAGTGGCTTTATTATTATTTATAAAATAATACTACTGGCCATTCTGTAGTTTCTTTTTAAACCAGTAATTGATTTGTTTTACTTACCATCCAGTAAGTTAACATAATTACTAACGGATGCTTCTGGAATGCCCTCAAATAATTGCCAGTTATCAACCAATAAATCGCCTATCAGATTGTTAACCTGTTGAGCTATTTATTTATCTTAATACTGGCAAAATGAGCACTGATACTTTTTAAGAAAGCAGTGGACAATTCTTTATATGTATGCAATTGACACTGAGGAGTACATTGAGGTCATCGTGAGAAAAACATCACTCGCAAATGTAGACGTCGTATGTCAGGCGTAAGTTATCCTACTAGCCTGTTAACCAAAAAGATAGTCACGAAACAAGATTTTTTTGTTGTTGCCTGGGTTGCCTGTAAGAGATCGATAAGACCAGTTGCTCCCCTTTTTCATGTTATTATGTCAACTGTATTATATTTTTGTATGCAACGAGGTGTGAATAAACAAAAATTCAATAAAAATACAAATGCAAAAAAAGTATAGCTTTATTATTACTCTGACAGACGAACGAGACGAACAATTAATTTTGTAAGAAAATTTATATTAAAGTAAAATCGTTTATACTTACTTATATATTATACTGTATTAACATTGTAGACAGACACATGTATGTTGTAATTTAATAATATTTTTCTAGTAATCCCCTAACAACGCCTTAATAATAATAACAATAAAATCGTTTATTCACTAGCCTGATACATTTACAGAATTTTAGTCACAGAGATAATATACAATTTAACCATTTTTTTTACTAGTTATCAGCAGCCGGTTCAGATTATCCTCCCTTTGTTGATTCCACATCTGTTTCACGAGCTGATCTTCTCCATCCTTCCTGCAGATCGTCTTCCCATCTCTGGGATACCATTCTATGACTTGGATGATTGTTGGTGGTATACATGTATGTATGTATGTATGTGTGGACTCTGTTTCCGCACTTAGACGCTCAATAGGTCCATTGTGCGTAAAGTCCTGGCTAACTAAGCTAGCCTAACTCCTTCCAGAAGCACAGAAGTCTCCTGGGCACCTCGCAGGCTTCACGGAGTGACCTCACTGTTCCGAGGATTTCTACACGTTGCTTAGTCACAGCCTCGCATTCCAGGACTACGTGGGTGACTGATTCCTCTGCGCTGAAACAGCCTCTGCAACGGGGGCTGTCTGTCGCGCCTAGGACATAAAGATGTTTATTAAGGAGACAATGGCCCGTAATTGTCCCTATCATTGTTTTCAGATTTATTCTATTCAAGTTTAGAAGTTGTTTGGTAAGCTGTCGGTTGACTGCTGGCAGAGCCATTTTGGACTGTTTGCAGCCCGCACCTTGTGACCAACGTTGATGTTGGAGATCTGTGGATCTCTGGCATACCCAGGCTCGCACCTGCGAGAAGGATAAGGGAAGGAGCGGATACGGACCTGCAGGCCTCATCTCCGAACCTCTTCTCGCAAGCTCATCGGCAGCATCGTTGCCAAGTGATCCACTATGTCCCCTGATCCACTGCAGGGTAACTCTGTTTGTCAGGGTTATTGCCTCCAGTGCATCGTGACACTCCAGTATCAGTCTACTGTTGGTATTTTTGCTTACCAACGCCATCAGCACAGACGCACTGTCGGATACGAACTTAATACAAAAGTTATTAATTCCTATCCGCTGCACGGCTCTGTCTGCTTCAGTTATAGCGACACATTCGCACTGAAAGATCGAGCTGTATGTGCCCAAGGGCAGGTGTATGTTGATGTTAATCAAGAGAGAATATGCCAGCTCCAGAGCCACAGCCTGTTTTTGAGCCATCGGTGTATATGCGCAGCTCATTCAGGGGGGATCTATCACATTCCTCTTCTCTCATTTGTACATGGTATCTTCTGTTAAGTATGTTCTGATTTGCGATCCTATCACATGGAGCGGCTAATAGAGGTTTGTACTCTATCACCCTGTTAAGAATCACTGTGTGTGTGCTGTAGTGATTTTTGCCCCATAGATCTAGCACCTTCAGCCTGATGGCAGCCAGTGCCGCCTCCTGCTGTATGTGCAGGTCCAGAGGCAAAACTTGTAGGTGGTATACAATGACTACATGAATCTGTAAATAAAATTATTTCTCCATATATATATTATATATATATGTATATTTTTTGTAAATACTGTATATTTAATTGTTATGTTTAGGTTTTAATAAACGATAATCTTTCAATTATGGATATAAATTACTTAGAAATCATCATCTTATATACTTATTCTCACATATATATACTCGCGTCAGCTATATATCGCGCTTCAGCTGTTAAAATTTAGAACCACGTGAGTCTTCAATTCGTCAATGTACAAATTTCATTTAAACCTATCCAACTTACTAAATGTTTCTACGTATACAAACACACACAACATTCAAGTACAAATTCTTTGAAACATATAACTTCACTTATCTGTTAAGTTACTCGTAAATGCACTTTCGTATACACAGCGATAAAACGAATTAAAAATAGCACTATTAGCAAATAACTAAGCATTCACTTAAATTGCATTAAGCTTTCAGTAGAAGTCACGCGCTGGCTAATAGAATCGTGTAAGTTACAGATACAAATGTGCAAAACTATTCATTACTCGTAATGTAGAGTTTTGTTAGTTATTTAATTCATAATTGTACAGCTAATATACAAAAAATATAGTTCTTATTAGCTGGGACGGCCGCAAAGCAAGCGGAAAATAATAAACGGCTCAAATAGAAGAGTTTTGCAACAGCGATTTTATTCGCTTTAGAGTAGAGACTTGTGCCAATGAAATGAAATGACTTATATTAGTTGGCATATTTCACACCCCTTCATCATACAATACAACGCAAACCCAACTATTCCTAATAAAAACTATCTCTAACTCAGCTATGTTAAGTTTTTTTTTAATGTAATGCTAACGGGCAGGAGGCTCATGTGATGTTAAGTGACCGCCGCCCATAGACTCACATTGCCAGAAGGCTCGCAAGTGCGTTGCCGGCCTTGCTAGAATTGGTACGCTCTTTTCTTAAAGGAAAACCTTACCTTACCTTCAGATTTTAACACAAATTACCAGCATATAGAATATTTAATGTGACTAAAAATGCTTAAAAATATTTTAAAACACTCTAGTATCTTTTATGAATAATGGCTTTGTTATCCTTCCTTTATATTAAATATTTATTATAATGATCTTGAGCAGTGTTGGCCTAGTGGCTTCTTCTTCTCTCATCCCTGAGGTCGTAGGTTCGATCCCCGGCTATGCACCAATGGATTGTCTTTCTATGTGCGCATTTAACATTAGCTCGAACGGTGAAGGAAAACATCGTGAGGAAACCGGCTTGCCTTAGACCCAAAAAGTTGAATAGTATGAATTTCTACTTTGTTATATTTTTTGTATAAATAGATAAAACTGTGTTTTATGTTTATGTTTGAATGTGTATTCCGTTTTTGTGTATAATGTAATTGTTTGAATATCGTGAAATAAGTAGCTGTAGGAATACTTTAATAAAATAAAACAAAAAAATAAATATTCGCCGGTTCTCTTTCCAGACTTACTTTTATTGGTGATGTCAGGAAGTACACATTGCGTTGAATCAGGATTTGGGTGCAAGAAATAGCAATCCTACTATAACTAAACACTTGTACGGCGATGCCAATGTAGGATGGTTGCTGTAACGTGGTATCTTGGTCTTTGCATTCTGCAAACACTTCCCCAACAGTGACGTCATGGTTGGTAGGAGTTTAGTGGAGTCGCAGACTGTGCGTAAATGCAATCCTCTCAGTAAAACAATATCACCTTATATAACCTAATAATACCTAATATACAGAATAAAATAATGTCACCGAATATAATGTACAACATATAATATAAAAAACCCAATAATTAATTTAAAACGGTGTTATAATGATGTAATCATTAAAAAATGATGTAAAATAGAACAAAATATGTAAATACATATATACACGTATATATAATTTAATAACAATGTTACATATAATTCAATAATATAACTTTTTAAGAATTTATAATTATTTTTGTTGTGGAAGAGTTGGGACAACACAAGTATTTTTTTTTTCTTGAAAGGGTTCCCTAATCGTACACATTATAGTGTTATCATATTAATAACGTATATTGAGTTTAAGTTTGTTAAACAAATATCTTTATTGACTTGTGGAAGTTGTGCTAGCAGCAGGGCAGCCTCTAACTTATTCTATCTATATCCTGACTTCTCCACTGCGAAAGGACCACACGAAAAGACCCAAAATTCATTCATTTTATTAGTCACAATATACATACATATATATAACATTTGAATACGCTGTATTTGATTGACTTTGCTTTATCAAACATGAACTGAATAGTCCTTTAGTAATAGTTATTTCATGGAAGATTCACCTTATTACTATGCGTATTGTTCTCTCTACAATATAAGCTCGTTATCGATTTTTATTATTCTTCTTATAATTAAATATCCTTCCACTTGACCGTATTCAACGAAGAGCGGTTCGAATCGTCGAAAACCTATCTCTTTCCGAGCGGCTTGATCCCTCGGCGTTGCGTAGAGGTGTGGAATCTGCATCTTCTTCCGTTGAATTTTACCTTTGACTTGGATAAATACCTCCAGCTGAGTTTTATCAACAAACGTTGAGGGGCGTCCGTTATTCCACAACTGAGCATTTTTTGAACCAGTTTTTTCCGCCTGGGCTGGTCCCACAAAGTGGTGGTGACTTTGTGGAACCAGCTGCCCACTAAAGTATTTCCGAACCAGTTCGACTTATTCGGTCCTTTAAGAAAAGAGCGTATTCTAAAAGGCCGGAAACGCACTTGTGAGTCCTCTGGCAATAAGAGTGTCCTTGGGTAGTGGTCTGACTTAATATCAGGAGACCCTCCTGCCCGTATGCATCTTTTTGATAAACATATGTGTATGATTTATTTTTCTATAAATCTAATTACTATTAATATGTTTTACCGTTGACGAGAGTGCCTACGTCTGGCTATACTCTCGGGGCGGAACTCCAACTCGCCTGAGTGAGCAAAATGTTACAGCCGAGGCTCGTACAATAGTATAAGATGCAAGCTATAGTCTACGTTCTATAAAGCCGGATTTTATGACGCAAACCAACCCTAATATTATCGGGATCACTAAGGTCGACTTCAACCTTATTACCTGCGGCGACTGCTGCCCGCTTCGCTCTCGTACAGCCTGTAGTGAAAGATCCTTCCTCTAAGTATGCCTCAATAGCTCAGTCATTTATATTCTTTATATTTCAAATTCACTTTAAGTGAAATTTAATGTTGATTGGTTAAACTTCTATTAGAGTTGTAATATTATGTATGTAACTAGTCTGGCCATAAATACTGTTACATAAAACTTTTATTGTTTTCAACTTTTTAATTATTTTGAATTCGGAACACGCATATAATTTTAAAAACTTCTTTCGATTCAGCTGCACGTACTTTTTCGTGTTCATCATCGAATTACCATATGGAATGGGATGTTAAAGAAAACAGGATCGCAGTGATCGCCTTGAACAAAGTGGGTATGGAGTCGGTCTTATTCCAGACATTCTGAGAAAGCTGGATATGAGCCGTATGTTTGTCTATTGTACTGTCAACAGATACAACAACACTTCGTATGTCGAAGACCAGAAAATATCGGGGCTACCGCTTGCTGTTAGAACTACAAACGGTATTAATGCTGTTAATGTTGTTAAAGCCAGATTTCGTCGAAACCCCATTAGGGAGCAAAAAATCTTATCGTAAAGATGATAAAGTGTACGCTCACAGTTCTAAAGAAGCTGCTCAAGTGGTCGGAAAGGTACAATATGGTCATCACCCTGCGTCAGTGATGTTTGGGTAACGAAGGAGTCACAAAACTTCATTTTTATGAAAAAGGAGGGAAAGCTTCAGCCAAACTGTATCAAAATACAGTCTACCACTTTTAGGAAAAAAACAACTTGAATACACTTTCATTATGAATCAATCAAAAGTTAAAAGTCACTATAATGCTTTTTATGTATTAATATATACAAATACGACTATTATTTTGTAGCAACTAGTAACCCTACTGGGGTCAAATGAGGGGCGTATACAGAAACCGAAGGCGACTGGTGAACTTCCGTCTGATGCCGCCTCCAGTGCCGCAGCTGCACATCCTGTGTTTAAAATTCGAGTAAAATTTAAGTCTACTTGCATCGTTACTATAGTACTGTATACGTGCATAACAAGTTACAGAAACCTTTTTTTGCAATCTGTTAAAGTTGAATTATTAGAAATTCAACATCACCACTGGCTTGGCCATAAGAACTTTTCCGATCAAAACTAGTCTAGTACAATTGATTTACGATTGATTACTTAAAAGGGTTCTCTCTAAAAAGACTTTCATTTATTATAGGACGTTTATAATTTTATCATCTCGGATATAAATAAATAATATAAAAATACTGTGGCTGTAACGTACCCCGTAACCCAATCTTTCGTTCGAATCCCGGCTGTGCACCAAAAGCCAACGTAAAATAGATTCATCAGGCACAGGTTGTTCACCTCATTGTTTATAAAATAAAATGTTCAAAGTTGCAGTATATGTTGTACCCAAAGTTCTATTTCCACTGGATTACTATTATATAATATATTGGTTGTATATTATATATATGGAAGGTTAAAAAAATAGGAATAACAAAATAGATAGATATAAAAAATAGTGTAATTTTCTTTAAATAAAATATTATATGTTAAGTTTACATTGTTAAGCTACTGCACTACAATGTAATGTTAATCTAAAGTATTATTCTCATGTAAGTGACATTATTATATTTTTTGAAAAATAAAGTCTTTGAACCTAAGCTTGCAAGAAATAAAAAGGCTTTTTATATATAACTAGCAACTTTCGTACTTACTGATCTGGAATTATCGTGATTCATTTGCACTATTTCTTTTTCATGTGTTCTTTTTTTATTATTGTCTCTGTCACTTTTTACGTGTTTAATTGCTTTGCTTCGTCTAAATAATTACATGTTATTTAGTTTTGCAACGATTGCGCTTACCTTATCTAATTTTAAAATATCTCACAGCGGATGCCTGGAACAGATCGTTCGAATGCGACAATACCTCCAATACTAATTTAGATGTTAATCATAATTAAATAAAGAGGAGGAGAGGATTTCTGTCTACATATAACGAAGTGTTAATAAATAGAAGAGAAGAAAGAAATAAAGTATATATTTAAATTAATTTTAAGTACAATTTATTACCCATTGCGCAATTTTCATATCATTAGACGGCCATTGTAAAATTAGAATGCAGCTACCTAAAAGGAAGCATTCCATAAACGCTTTTCAATGCGTTGTCGATGGGATACGCCAAAAATAATTCCTTATAAGCAGGTAATTATTGTAAGTCTTGTTAACTGATATTGTTACATCTTAAAAGGAGATGTTTAATTGTACAGTGGATAATATCTAAAGATGATTGAAATAGGTAGTAAATTATTAAAATATATTCAAATCATGGAGTTGATTTTTTGGGAAAAAAACGTTTTTCTCATAGAGGGATGGCAGTATGTGATAAAATGTTTGCGGTTAGAAGGCCCTATTGGAAAACGGTACACACGAAGACCGTTCACGAGATTAGCAGAAGATATTACCAAAACGGCTGGCTCGAGTATGGACTCGACTCGACGACGTCGACGTGGGTCGACTTTCATGGGCAAGTCACCCACGACAGAGATACCTGGAGACCCTTGAAGGAGGCCTTCACCCACAGAAGGGTTCTTGCAAAGTACTTAGGAAATAGGTATAACTTAGTATAGATGAAAAATAGTAAAATTAATTAGTGTCATTTATTTTCTTATAAAAAGAAATTTGTTTTTTGCAAGAAATATTTTTTTAATTTTATTTATTTAGAGAGGTAGGTGAAAGAACCACATACATTTCAGTGATCCAGTGCCAGTACTCCTGTTGTTTTAGTATACAATTTGAGTGTAGTTTCTACAATGTCCTTAGCGCTAATGCTATCTGGAGACATCGCTGTACAGAAACTCACGATTAAAGTCGGAGTTACAATACAGCTATTAAGAGTTACAGAATATCGGTGTTGATCAGAGATACTAAGTGAGTTTTCAAGTGTAGTAATACTGGGGCTGTACATTTTGCTCAGTCAGGCTTTCTTAGTTTTATAAGCGTGACGATTACCTAAATCGTCGGAGTTACGTCCCGAGTACAGCCAGATACTCTCTTCGACTGTTAGTTACATTGCATTCATTCGTTACACATCTCGTCTCCACATCTCTCTATCCTTGACAGACCTTCTCCATCCTTTTGGTAGATCGTCCTTCCATCTTTTGATTTGACTTCCTTGATTACTTTTCCCATTCCTCGGGATGGTTAATATAGAGAAAACTAAAATCCTCTATTGTTTAAAGCACTCCGAAGACCCAGGAACCGTACATTTATATTTACGATTTTACAAAAAAAAAGGTATTAAACGTAACATGTTATGTGTCAAGGTTAAATTTAAATTTTATTATAACATTTTCACATTTTATACTTTTATAACCCAACTAGGTTAACAATAATTTTTAAGAATATTGTAAATACTTAAAAAGACTTATAGCATAATACCATCCTTATCACCTCGACGTCCGTTGTTCCGCAACTGAGCGTTTTCTAAGGCAGTCTTTGCCACGCACCACCACTATGTGGAACCAGCTGCCCACTGAAGTATTTTCGAATCAATTCGACTTAGGGTCCTTCAACAAAAAAGCGTTTTTTTTTAAATCGTAATTATGAATAGGCCGGCATCGCACTTGCACGCACTTGAGCCTTTTGACAATGTAAGTGTCCATAGGTGGTATCACTTAACGAAAGATCAGCCTCCTGTCCGTTTGCCTTCTACTACATAAAAAAATAGTTTTACTTAAATGTATATGTAGGATTAAAACCTACTTTACTATATCATATACTTAACTTAACCACGAACATAATTTATATGCAGTAAAATTTTTACGAGAACGTTTAATAATAAACCCGTTGGGCTTTATTCAAATACAATCGATTAAATTCATGATATATAATCAAATTGCGAACACGAATGATTTCTATTATTCGAATCGATTTTGCCTCTGGGCCGATGACAATTGACAATGACAATTGTCATAAGAAAGGCACGTGTTTGAATTTATTATTTTATTTGGTCATTGGACTTTACGGGACTTTGTGTAGGATATAATATGTTTTTGTTGCCATATAATTAATATATTGTATACATTATTGATCGAGAAAAATGATTTATGGCCTTATAAAACGTAGTAATATATGTGGCTTTACTAAGACATCGTGGAACAGTACGATATATCCTAACTTTAGACTAATAAGTAATTTAACTCATTAATAAGTAATAAATTAATATTAAACATACGAAAGTGGCACACTACATACAGTTTTTATTAAGGAGTAACACTCTGTGTTTGTGTTCTATTTATTTACTTACCACTGTATAGCACTCAAGACTAACGTACACTTGCACTTTCACTAATTCAAATATACGTAGTATTAGCAAAAATTTTAAGAATGTTTCGTGACGTTCCCACTTACCGAGAAACAACGAGTAGGAATAAATAATAACTCAATCTGAAATTATTATAAATTTCTAAATAATATATTTTAATTTTAACTTTTTCATTAGCTTAGGTGGTCAGTGAGAATAACATTTATTATCATATTACATTTATTTTCGACTCCTGAAGTTGCTACAAGTATGTAAGCATTCGCCTTAATTTTTTTGGTTTTTTTAACCCTTTTTGTTACCCCTGGAGGGTTGTGGTCCTACTCTTCCACGGTGACCAATTTTGGAAGATGTTTAATGTTACTTATGTACAGCAACTTTGAGCAGTTTGCCCATGACGTGCTCTAAAGATCCTTGGAGGAGGCCAGCGAGTGGTTCTTGCAAATTCATAGGAAATTAGATATAATACAGTAAGATATAAGATAGTGTAATTTATCTTTTAAAAATGTATATAGTATAACACGATATTTTTTCATCCCCAACATGTTTACATAATTAACACGCTATACCATACATAAAATAATAGTCGTTCATAAAACACCCAATAATTTATTGAATGTTTGAAACCAAAATAGATTCTTTTGTCAGTAGGTGGCGTTGTCGTGACCAGTTGAACAAAAGACAGTAATTTGAGACGGCCATAAATCCTCTTTGGACGTCGGCATTGCATTAATGTCATTTACTTTTCCTAGATCTTGTTTGAATCTGGATCGAAACTATGGAACTCTTGTATACGAAATAAAGAGTTTGTGAATTATTATTTGTCGATAAAAGATAGTCCTCAAGAACAAAGTGTCATCCATTTAATGGAGACTGAGTAGTATTATTAGAAACTTTATTATGTTAAATATCCTTTTGAGTAAGCTTCTTAAGCTAGGCTAGATCGTAATGTTTAATTTAATAAATAAAAAATAGGTCAAGAAAATTCTTCCACTGCAAACGATACTGATAGATAATGATACTTACTTATTGTTAAAAATACATATTGAATATAGAACATTAGTGAAAGATTCTGGATGAGATTCTAGAGATTCTAGACTTAGTACACGATATGCAATATGAAAAAACTGTGATGAAATATGACTCCATGAGACCATTCGCCGAGTTTAAGCAACCTTGCCGTGTTAATTATTTACTATTATTATTATTATTACTTTCTTTTGCCATGTTATACTCGTACCTAATTTCTATTATTTTATGGTTGGATTTGAGGTTGGATGTAAGAATGTATCAAATAGCATCAACTCCCAGCCTCCTAAACGCCAATCTTGCACACAATGTAAAACATTTTAGATACAAATAATTTGTATTTTATTTAGAGGAATAATGAAAGAAAAGATAATGTTTAGCTTAATCGAGGCCCCGGGGATAAAGTAGACAGGGATGGTAGGCTTATTAGAGATAACTAAAAAAGAAATCTATTTATGTATTTTCATTGTATATTTGAGGACGATTGAGACTTCTTCTCGGCTACTGCTGAGGATGTTGCATGGATCTGGTGTTGTACCTTCTTAAGTTCTCATGTCATTTATTCTGATATCCTTTTTCTAATATATTTTCATAAGTTCTGTGTTCTCAGAGTTCAAGGAATAAAAAAACCTGGATTGGTGTGCGAGTTTTTATGTTTACGTTTTTTGCATTATGTTTGTATGTTTTGTGATTAATGTTTGTTTCTATAGATTATATACAGACATCTAGGAGACAATCTCAGACATCTGAACCAATTCAGCTTGAGTCCTTCAAGAAAAGAGCATACCCGTTCTTAAAAGGCAAAGGCAACGCACTTGCGAGCCTTTTCACAATGTGAGTGTCCATGGGTGGTATCACTTAACATCAGATGAGCCTCCTACCCGTTTGCCTCCTATTACATTAAAAAAAATTGATAGAAGACCGTAACAAAATATTATAATCTAGGTTATTTAAATAACTATGTATGCTTATACATGTCAATATTAACAAGAGGAAGATCTAAATTTGCATTTACTAACAGTTACCAAATCAAGGGCGTAAAGCGGGCAAGGATAAAATTGTAAAGAACTGCGAAAATTACGCCGTAAACTTGACATATTAAAACTACCGTACAATAGCAATTAACAGGGGGCGGGTATACTTTAGGGCGTTTGGGCTGCAGCCCAGTTCCCCGTGGGTACAAAGGGCCCCTTAGTAACCGCTCAAAACAATAGATGAAATTTTTTATTTAAAAAATTAAACTGAACGGAGAATTTCCCGTCGCTTTGCACGTACTACACGTACGCCAAGAGCCCTACAAATTCACGATTCGCCCATGGCCATTATATTTGCACAAAACAACTTACACTCATCCAAAAGATCTTAATAAATATTACCAAAAATACGAATTAAAAATCATCAAAAGTCTTATTTACTAGAGATTTGACTTAAAAACTATTATAAATAACACTAAGTACAGCTGTAGACTCAATTTAATTTATCGTAATATCGAAATAACGAATCTTAGATCGCTATCCACTGTCAGCCTGGGAACAAAGTGTGCGTGGGCGTCGTCGAACAAGCGTCCGCTATTTAGGATCTATTTCATAAGAGAGAGCCACGCGCCGATACCGCTACAAAATTTTGTCTCATTTCGCTACTGTACTGTAAGCAAAAACGATTGTAATTTTATAATCTTCATACATTATTAGTATAAGCTTAAAATAAACATTTAGAGAACTCCAATATAACTCCATAATTTGACATATAGAATCGCTTATTTTATGTTACACCTAACGGGCAGGAGGATCACTTAATGTTAAGTTATATCGCCGCCCACGGACACTGCCTGACCCAGGGCCAGAAACTCTTTCGTTAGAGGAATTCAGGCCATATTGTCATCGTACGGAAAAGTTGCGAATTGTCAAAAGACAAGTTCATAAAAAAAACACTTATTAGTCATAAAAATCAAATATACAGTGTTTACAATTTTCTTAACACCGATCATTGACGCTGCCAGCATTTCCGCGCTTTATAGCGATACTTATTCGTTGAGCGAGGAAAGTACCAGCTCTGGGGTCACCGCTACTATCTACTAGGCGCCAACTTAAATCTTTAATTAGCGCCTGTCCACTTGAACCCCATGGCCCAAGAGTCTCAACTCCCAAGGTAATAATGTCGAAGTTGGAGAAAAGACTCTTATATTTCAGGCGTTTAAAATTTTCAGCTTTTTTGCTTGTCCGACGTAAACGAAGTAAGGAAATGTGTTTTAAGAAAAATATTTACGTTGCTGTCGGTACAACGTTATGAAGTCTGCGCGGGCGCACGCGACACGTCTCTAATTAACGCCTCCACAATTAACTCCGCTGCATCCGTGCTCTATTGGAAATTGTTTATTGTAATATTTACAATGTTCATTATACATCATACAACTACCTAATTGATTTAATTGGTTTCATTATCCAATTATATTTTCTTATCCTCCATGGCTGTGTAAGATCTAGCCCCCTGATTTAATAATACTATAATAAATATATAATACTTAAAACCTTAAATTTTATAGCTTACTAGCTGACCCAGCAAACGTTGTTTTGTTTTGTTTATTACATCTGCATGACATAATGAATATGCATAAAAAATTCATAAACATCGGTTGTGCCGTTTCGAAGGAGTTTGGGAACAAACATTGTGACACGAGAATTTTATATATATATAGAGATATCTTCTTTTGATGCCACTTGTCTGGTCCGTAACGTTCGTAAGCCATGGTTCTTTTCTTTATACCAATACGCCGTTTACCATTATAATTTATTATTAACTGAAGGAGGTGGAAGCGGTCAAGGCGCAACACGTGGCTCAGAATCAGTTGATTAATTTATTGAATAACATTTTACTGATGTGTATTAAACTAGGATTACTAACAGAGCATTTAAGCGAGCAAAAATTAATTTTCATTAAACAGGTTCACAGGAAGTCGTAACGGTACTTATGATGGCGTCTTCACACGCGATGAATTTATACAAATTGTGAGCTAAATAACTTTTCAAGATCACGCTTCAATTAAAATGGGTTTATATATAAATCACAGCTAGTCATTTAAATATTAATGACAATCTGTATTGAATATGTAAAATATGTGAGCTTCGTCGTACCATTAAGTCGATTTTCATTTATTTTAAAACAGCAAAGGTCAATACCAGTTAGTATTACCCCACCTTGTTGGCTGGAGGCCTTCCACGCTTCTAGGCCTTTTTTTGCAGTGAACTGTGATATCGACTCCCAGTGGGGGTCTGAACAACTGCCAACTGATATTTCCGAAATTATTAATTAATATTTAATTTTCAAAAAGGCGACACAACACATTTGCGAGCCTTCTGGCAATGTCCATGGCTGTATCGCTTAACATCAGGTTAGCCTCCTGTTACGTAGGTTTTGTCTGGGAGCTACGACCACCAATTGTTTAAAAAGAGTGCATCCGCCTCCTCAAATTCCAGCAACGCTTCCACTAAAATGGACTGCGATGACGACTGATCTTTTGCCCCCAACCTATAAAAAAAATATCTATTCGTTATGTGTTTATACTAGATGGAACGGATTCCTGATACGGCCAGAGTACCACGAGAGTTTGTGCAAGACCCTTAAATTGTACAGTCTTCCATCATATAATAGGTTGAAGAATTGTATTCAAAAACAGTGTTTTTGTTAAACTTCGATAAAATAGTTTGGCTATGGAAACTTTTGGTATTAAAGAGTTTTATACAAATCTCGAAAGTCAGATCGTTTATCTCATAAAATATATATCAAGTCTTTAGTTTTGAGCTAATAAAAAAGACGCATCACCAAAGGGAACGAATCTCATGATAATTAAAAACGTCAATTACAGAAAGCAATTTGAGCAATCTGCACAAAGATAGGTAAATAAATGAGTAATATAAGTCTAACCTTATTTACTAAAAAGGATATTTAACATAGGTAAATATCCAATAACACTACTTACAGCTTCTATTAAGGGAAATACACTGTTCTTGTGTACAATTTTCCACTTACCAATGTTTAGCAGTAACACTAAGTCAAATGGTTTTGTCCTTTTCAATCATCTCACTAGGCTGAGGTGGCAAGCCAATAGCTTCAACATTCACATGTTGGTGGAGCCTTTGTTCGTGGGATCCAGCAATATTTTTGATTATTGAGGTGACGTGCTCTACATTAAGCTCCCGATGGACATTGCGAATGTACCAAGGAGCATTATATCACTATATCCCTGAGTACTTTGTTTAAGAATCGTTACAGAAGGCTACTTACAAACTCATTAATGTAAATAAAGATGGCTGTAAAAAGCAAATAAATCTCTTAATCTGAAGTCTTCTTAATCCGCGATTCAAAATGGCGCGTCATAAACCTAATCTGTAGACAAAATAAGCAATATAATTAACAAAATCCCCATTATCTTATCGGGAGTGGAACTTAATGCCACCGTGACACAGAGTATTAATTTAACCAGTAGTTAAACTTATCTATCCTAATGGTAGGAGCTAAGAGCATAACTATCTTTGTAACCTCCAATTATGTAAGCTTTGAACATTGTCTCATTTTAAAGATACCATTACCAATGTCCGTTAACCCGTGGAGATTTAGCTTGCAGTGATTTCTTTTTTTGTATGAAACAAGCCTACGGGACGCCCAAAAAGAGCATCGCAGCCCATAGACATATATTTTAGTGGCTGAGTTGCCGGCTTTTGAGGAAGAAGTAGTCTTTCTTTAAGTTAAGTAAATTTCAATAATTTCTATATTAACCTAGGAGGATATTGGTGCTTGTAGTCCGAAATTATATACATCGAGAGTAGAACAATTGTTTTAGTCTTTTGAACAAGGCCTATTTGCTTATTAAGAATGATGATGGGTAAAGTGCGAGGAATGTAACATCCCTTTGGTTACGAGATTTGTCTAATAATAATAATAGATACACTCCGTTTAATTGATTTTAATTCAAACCAATCAATCTCGTTCAAAAAATAATTTTCAAAATCCTTCTCAAAATTACACCTAAGGCAAAACATATATAAAAAAACTTATAATTATACATTTTGTATTTAAAAACTGAAGAAGAAAAATGACTTCAAAACACACCTGACAGAAGTTAACAATACGACGTCATTTTCTAAAATACTCATATATATGCCATATGTTTATAATTTTAAAATTATCCAGATATCATGTTTTACTTTTATTTCAAGAATGTATAATTTTTTTTATATTATGCATATTATGAACCATAATAGGTTTCTGTTTTAATTAGTTTTAGATTTCCATTTTATTAATTTCATTTACAAAATAATGTCAAAATTTCGTCATGTCACAACTTTATGTAGTGAACTAAGCACGCGCTTAAAATAAAGGAGCCGTATCTCGAGCCTCTTCTTCGTTTATGTTCAATTGATTGTGAGTAATCTTAGCCAAATAATTAACGTTTATTTCGCATACAATAAGTAATTATGGGATAGTTAGAGTATTAACATTTAAACCTTATTATTTGAATGAAAGTTCTATAGGAATAATTATTTCTAACACAAATACACAGTATTTACAATATTCTTTGCCTATATAATAATAATCAAAAAGTGATTAATAGAAAATATACAGTATTTCCAATTTTCTTGACTAGTAATAATAAAAAAAATTAAAACAAATTTAAAAAGTTTAGTCCCTGTGGCACTTTGTGGTCTGTGTACCTTTAGGTACACAAACATTAAAATGTTCAATTAACTTTTACTCAATGTATTTTTAAGGAAATGGAAAAATATTCAAATTATTGAGGGTTAACTGTATATATTTTGATAAATAAAGTATGAAACTTAAATACTTCGTCGGTTTCGAAAATAAATTTAAAAGGAGATCTGATGGTTTCGTATTGAGAAAAAAATTCAAGAAACAGATACAATCCCTCCAAATATATAATAATAAATCAGTAGTTTCGGAATCATTTGTTTTTTTTCTAGCAGCCTTCCTGCTTTGCCTGACACACGCCGTAGTCTTTCGGTTCAAAGGCCGGTTTCCTCACGATGTTTTCCTTCCCCTTCATTGTGTAAAATAACCACATAAGCAGAAAGTCCATTGGTACATAGCTGAATATCGGTCTGGAGTAATTCTGTTTTGTATTCGCTTGAAAAATTCAAGACATTCATAATTTTGGGAACATAAAATGGTCCCTACGATGTAGGTACTATGCCTGTAAACAGTTAAATATATGTCAAGGTTTTAACGTTATTATGATTAATTATCATTTTTTATTTCTTTTCAAAATATCTCCAACGACTTGGGAGCTCCCCAGTACCAGCTCCTTCCACTTGACCGTATTCAACGAAGAGCGATTCGAATCGTCGACGACCAATCACTTTCCGTGCGGCTTGATCCCTTGGCGTTGCGTAGAGGGTCTCTCTGCATTTTCTACCGCATTTACCATGGGGAGTGTTCAGAAGAGTTGTTCGGTCTAATACCCGCAGCTGAGTTTCATTATCGGACGTCAAGGCAAAATACAAAACACCATCCGTATCACCTCGACGTCCGTCGTTCCACAACTGAGCGTTTTCTAAGGCAGTTTTTGCCGCGCACCACCACTATTTGGAGCCAGCTGCCCACTGAAGTATTTCCGAACCAATTCGACTTAGGGTCCTTCAAGAAAAGAGCGTACCAATTCTTGAAAGGCCGGCAACGCACTTGCGAGCCTTCTGGCAATGTGAGTGTCCATGGGCGGCGGTATCGCTTCACATCAGGTGAGCCTCTTGCCCGTTCGCCTGCTATTACATTAAAAAAAAACTTCAAGATATTATAAGGATTGTTTGACAGCTGAAGACGACATATTATTTACAAGCAAACAGGTCGATTTAACTAATCTGACCCTAACTGTCATGTTACTGACGAATCTAAACAGTAAAAGGGTGAGAGAGATGACTCCTCTGCAAATTACACGTATAATTTGAATTATACAATATTATCTATACAACACTAACATGTATCAGAGACGTGATGATTAGTACAAGTATTATTACAATTATTCGTTGAGCCATTATTTCTCAACCGCTGATATTAACATAGCGGTACAAAATGAGCACCGCAAACTAGTTTATACCTTATCAATGAAATCATTTTGACGGTGAAAAGTTGGTGGCACACCGGGCATCTTCCTATTCATACAATATATATGTATTCATAAATCATGATTAACTATGTAAACAATGATATATTATTAACTATGGGCCTAAGCGCTTTTAAGCGTGCAGCATGCAGCATAGATAATGAAACCGACTGCAGCGCCATCTGCCGGGAAGATTTGAATCTAAACATACAGGGTGTAAAGCACGCAAAAGTGTTTTCTTTATGTGTAAAAGCCATGTTAAGGAAAGACAATACTACATAGATAAAGATGTTATAATTGTTATATTGTCGTTGGTAACCTAAACAAAATAATCAAATGCGGATTAAGTATGTAGATTAAGAAAGCATTATACACATTATTTGTTTAGACATGCATTTGCACAACGTGCAAATTTAGTTGAAAATAATTTATATTTTAATTGAAATACAAAAAATATTTTAATACAATTTAAAATGTAGGTTTAATATACATATTTTCAATACTATACATCTGTGTTTGTATCGTTGCAAGCCCCTTTAAATATACCTAACATTTTATATCATAGGAAACTACATACCGAACAAAGTGGAGATACATATTATATATCACTACGTTACAGTGATGCGACCTCCAGCAACGAATAAGCATATCATAGTCTTAATAAATAATATAATAATATACACTGTGGCTTAACTATGTCTGGGGCCCGTGGCATTTTCTTTTGATGGGGCTCTATCAGTATAAATCGTTACGTTGTACTCAGTTTAATTTTAATAAGCTTCGAAATTTTCAGCGTACACAATTACACATTGTATATGTCCCACCAATGGCACAATAATAACTCCTCTTTTAGGCGAGAGGGAATGGTTTGTAGTCCCCACGCTCGCCCAATGCGTATTGCGTATCTCAATGCATTCATCATCAATCCGCTAGCTTTTCAGTAAAGGAAACGTGAGGAAACCTGCATACATTTACAACGATATAAAAATAATAATTTTTAAAGCTCGCAGCCTCTTGGGCAGGGGCCCTCTTCGGTCGGGGGCCCGTGGCGTTTTGCCAGCTCTGCCACCCTATTGTTACGCTACTGAATATACGGAGCTGGTGCTTTCCTCGCTTAACAAATAAGTATCGCAATACAGCGAGAAAATGCTGTCAGCGTCAAAGGTACGTAGTGTACACAGGAATGAAACTTTATAAATTTGATTTAATTTTCTTTTTATTAATTATTTTTATTATTACTTTCTTAATCTACATACTTAATCCACATTTGATTGTTTTGTTGGATTTAATATGTGCCTTTTTCGAGAAGATTGTTTTCGCCGAGGATTCGAATAATCTAACGTTGGTTGGCTTTGATTTCCACGTAAAAACTTTTTAAGATACTTGGTAAGCGCAAATTCTCGGCGTTGTAGCCCACAGGACCCCTTATGAAAAAAGTTGAATACCTTAGTTTAAAATCCATTAAAGACGCTCCATTTGAAGTAATACAGATGACATTAACCCGGTGTACCAAAGGCCTTATTAAGTAAACAGGTGCTTGCGATGTTGGAGATAAAACATTGACAGACAAGTAGGGAACACCTCATCTTGCCCACCTCACTCGAGCGTGATAGACTAACTAATTGACACAGTGCTTCATTAAACTGACTCCACCTAATACGTCTAAGAAAATGGGATGCGTTCATGACATTGACAAGATAAAACAATGCCATCTGTGTATATTAAATTCATTTATTACTAGATAAGTTTAGTGGTGGTCATGTGAAATTAAACCTCGTAAAAACTAACTGATTTCACCTACATCCAGACTTAAATTACATCAATCGGGGCCATTGACCTCCTCAATAAAAATATGTATAATAAATCGAAAAATTTGAAGAATGTAACAAATAACTTGAGGTTTACCAAATTGTTAAAGTAATTATTATATAAGAAATATAAAGACTGATAGATTTGAATTTCTTCATATGAGTTAAATTTATTATAATAAGAACATACTATTTTGTCGCAACGTGAAGCCTAAGCAAATATAATAAAAATAGTGTGTCTATTTATAGATAGAGATAAGAATAGAATTAACTTTAATAAAGCCTGCCCTCTCACAATATTGCTGTGCCTAAACAAGGCCCTTGTTGTAACAAAATTATAGCATGTTAGCATGGTACTTTGACTTTAAAACACTTATTTTGAACGATTGGCTTTAATTGTTTAAATCGTGATCTTATAACTAAGATAACATTAGGGGTAGTAGGGTTGCGACGCTGGATTAACAAAAAGTAACTTGACTTATATTAGACATCGTAATCCAAACCATTCATATCATTTAAATTTCTTAATGAATTCTAGAACAACCAAGGTTGAGTAATAAAGGTTGGTAAACTCTGAGTTTGATACTTTTACGCCGTATAAAGCCTTTTTGACAAATAAATAAAGCTTCTTTCACAGATATAAATTCGGATTCCTTATTTACATAAATTACATACCAGCATGTAAAGGCTATATTGAGCTAGCCTATTGGTTAAAGGTGCGACTCTAAATACTGAGATCCTGCGCACAATTCACGGAAGCACCAAAGAACTTAACTCTATAAGTGCGCATTTAACACTCGCTCGTCCGTACAGTTCAAGCGACAAAATAATATAGCGAGAAAAAAAGACGTATGTTTTTAAAATATAATTGACTTTTAAAAAGACAACAGATACAGAAATCTGCCGCCCAGGGGTGATATGCCGTTTTAATTATAGGCAAAATGCGTTAACCACTAACTCACGAAGGCTATTCAATGTTCATCTTGACACCTGTCAAAGTTTAAACACCTTTAATACAGTGCCCTTATGACTTTGTTATAATTGAGTTATTAAATGGCCTGAGAACTTTATTTGTACTTTTCAGTTTAAAAACCGCGTTATTTATAACGGTTAGCTTTAACATTATGTGTCAAAAGACCGGTACTATGTAACTGGCAAGAGCGATAATGACTTCAATGTTGATTTGTCGACCGATCTAAAGGTCGAAAAATCATCACTATGGATGGAATATTTGAAAATTAAGACAAACTCGTCGGGTTACAAAGTTCTGCCACTGTCCATTCTAGTTTAATGGAGGGTTAAAATAATGATGGTTTTATTCGCAATATTTGAATCACGAATTTTTAAATAAATATTTTATATGTCGGAGAGAGTACAAAAAATATTATCGACCATTGAGTAATCGTTAATTTATAGATCTAGCAACATTGACAAATAAATAACCTAATTTGACTTCGTTGTTATTAAATTATAATGACATTGGCAGCTGACACTGACGCCATTGCTCCGATATTAATAATAAATATTATAATATTACTACAGACTATCAAATAGTCTGTTTATGTGTAGATCTATTAATATTGGCAAATCAAATAAACCATAGAGCAGTTTTGAACTAATTTGACTTTGATGTTATTAAACCGGAATAATAATGGCAGCTGACACTAACGCCATTGCTCCGTCACAGAAATTGTATAAAAACATCGCGATTTAAATATAAGTTATATCTATATTTTTATTTTGTATATAATGTGTAATATATAGGTACCGGTAAAGTTCGCTCATAGAAAGTAAATTCCATCAGTTCTTCGCTTGATCTATTCGCGTTACTCCGATCGTTCACCTGTATTTGCAGCATGCATAAGTCTTAATTAAGTTCATCCATTGCTCAAAGGTTATATTGTTAAAACAACAATGTCAAAGTTCCCTAGATATTTAAATTCGTTAGGATTCTTCATGTGAAATATTGCTGTAGAGGAATGACTGTATATTTATCACACGACTTCAATACGCGCATCAGATAACGTTGACGGACAAGTGAGTACGACACCTCCTCTATTCACCGCTCAGTCGCGTGTGATACTTTAATTGACAGTTAGTGTGTATTGTATTAATTGTACAAGATGCTTATTGATTAGTTGTTGAGCCACTTATTTAGAACACCTTGAACACATCTTAAACTAGTCTCCGATGATTATTGGATTCCCAATAAGGATCAAATAAATAAACATTTTTACTGTACTTAGTCCAGAGTTTTTTTCTGTTAAGAAATGTTTTTTGTTTATGGGAATGGCTCATCTGATGTTAGTGCTACCGCCGCCTATTGATACATTTCCAGGAAGCTCACAAGTGCGTTGCCGGCTTTTTAAGAATTGGTACGCTCTTTTCTTGAAAAAACCCGAAGTCGATTGGTTCGGAAATAATTCAGTGGGCTACACACAAAAACTGCCCTAAGAAACGCTCAGTTCTGGAATGACAGGCAACGAGGTGGTACGCATGGTATTTTGTATTAAACACAGCTGCAGGTCAATCCGAACAACACCTCTGAACACTCTTCATGGTAAATGCGGTATATCTATGATAAATAAATACAACTCCGCAACGCCAATAGATCAAGCGACTTACTATTACAATTTCCTTTCTATGAGCGAACTTTACCAAAAAAATGTCGCGGCACAAATGCCTCACCTACATGCCTATTGAGAAAAGAAATATCGCTTTTTTAAGAGGGTTTCTCTCGGTCAATACTCGGTTAGTTATGTTCGACCACCTTGTCTTGCCAACGCTAATTAATGACGCTAAGAACATCGAGACGAAACCTGCCTATCTTAGATAATAATAGGATTCGGCGTCATGTCTCCAAATCCCAAATAGTTGATGTGTTTACTAAGCAAAAAGTAAAGTTAATGAAGCTAATTCCAAAATGTACCTCATACTTTATAGAACTGGAAAAATATAGCCTGCATGAAACTGTTCATAAATAATTAATCTAAGTTCGTAGATAAGACATACGAGGCCTCAATGTGCCAGCAACTGGTTCTGAAATAGGAATTAATGTTGCCTGTTCATTAGAGGGCAGAGGTCGGCCACTAATGAGACTGCAACTTAGAATTAATATATTATCACTAGATAACTAATATACAATATTGCCTATTGAAGATAAGAATCTGTAAAATAATATTTGAGGTGAAATAAATAAATTTTTGGCGCTCTGGGCCTTAGATTTCTGAAGCGGTTTCAAGATAATTTTTTGAGGTGCAATTAGGTGATCAGCCTCCTGTGCGTGATCCACACCGTCGACTTTTTGGTCTAACGCTTGTCGGTTTCCTCACGATGTTTTCCTTGACAGTTCAAGCGAATGTTAAATGCGTACATAGAAAGAAAGTCCATTGGTGCACAGACGGAGATCAAACCTACTACCTTAGGGATGAGAGCAGCATGCTGAAGTCACTAGGCCAACACTGCTCATTACACACATTTAAGGTTTACCAGCAATTTTTATGTTCAGTGTTGATTTTTATCCTGTTACTCCAAATGTACAAGCGTTAGAACGTATACTTCATACCTTCTAACGCGTGTACATAAGTACACAAACATGTTTTTTATATTTTAATTTAAGTTTTAACTTTAAAAAATGGAGTTAGGTACTTACAAAACATTATAAATTCAACACAATAGAAGAGAGGTAAAGAAGTCTGCAAGACTTAGTGAGTTCTATTATCAAATACAAAAGTTGGCCCTCTTTGTTCGCCAATTCTATCCCAGGAACCCGGGCTTAGAGCCGATATAGAGCTCAAGACCTGTGGTTCCAGGCTACTAGAGAATGAGAAGCCGACTCCATTGAACTCCAGCCCTCCTCGCTTAGATAAAAAAACCTAGGCCTTACCTGGGTCCTACTTCCAACTATAAAAGTTATAATATATTAAATGTATATGACATCGATTCTCGCACCTAAAACTAGAAATGATCTTAAATATCACCCACAAATAGCCAAGTCCACAATATATGGCTAATAATAACGAAATATCGTTAATAATCTGTATCTAATTTTATTGTGCTCTTAAATATGTGCAGTCGGTACTGGCGTAATTTGCACGATATGATTACAAACCACTAAATTACGCTTATTTATCACTGATCTTTATATATCTTTATTAGATTTAGATCTTAACTGTGAACATTTGTATATAATACTGTATTAATAGTTAAGGCAGTGTTAGCATAGTGATGTCAACGTGTGACTCTCAACTCTGACGTCGTAGGTTCCATCCCGGATGCACCAATGGACTTTCTATCTATGTGCGCACTTAACATTCGCTCGAACGGTGAAGGAAAACATCGTGAGGAAACTGGCTTGCCTAAGACCCAAAAAGACGACGGTGTGTAACAGGCACTGGTTGATCATCTATTAGATTGACAAATGATTATGAATCAGATACAGAAATCTGAGGTCCAGACACAAAAAGGTTGTAGCGACACTGGTTTATTTTTAATAGTTTGATGTCATATACTCTATACACGTTTAAGGATCTGTTTACATTATTTTAAGCAATTTGACAATAATTACACATGGCTGTACCTAAACTTAAGTTACTAATAAAAAAACACACATATCACTAGGGAATAACTTGACAAATGAAAAACTAGAGATTTTGTATAGACATGCCTTATGTTTCGCCCAAAGTTATCTTCACAACGAGCAGGTCTAAATTGCGGGAATATAAATCATTTGCACTGGCAGCCGATACCTACCTTTACAGGAAATCGTTTTAAAAGCTTTCTGCTAAATGTTACCTTTTTTCCACACCGCACCAAATCAAGTAACGAAGGTTGCCAGATGTGAGGAAGCTCTATTGCGTTGTATGTGCAAGTGAGAATATGCCTGCGTTAGGTGAAAGTAATTGCAACCCTATTGTAACTAAACACTTATAAGGCGATGTCAATACATATTTGTGCCGCAGAAGCGGACTGTTCGGGGTGTGTGTTGTGTTTCTCCGAGGAAGTCGGTACGGAATTAAATATTATGACACTGTCTGGTCTATATATTCTTGAAGCCTTGTTATATGTACAAAAAAATATAAACGATTTTAAAGCAAATGGTGATTGAGCTTTTATCAGTATATTACTCGAAACAGAACCAATTTGAGTGTACCATGAACCAAGCTTCAGAAGATATACCACTTCTTATATGGAAATTGTATTCGTTTTTTACAACAACGTCCCAAGCGAAATTTGAGAATTATCATTGAATAAACTCAACTCGCTAAACTTAAATTAATCAATAAAGCTTTTTATAAATTAGACGAATATTGAAATGATCCAAATCCTTGGGGTTGATTTGGTCCAGTTCAAACAATTTGTATGACTCAAAACTTAGCTATTAAAAAGAGTGGCGGAAAGTTTCTTACCAGTTTTTCTTGCCCGCTCTACGCCCTTGACTTGCGAACTGGTAGTAAATGTGAATTTACAATAAATTTAACTTCTTTTCTGACGTTCATAAGTGTACTTGATTATTTATTTATTAACACTTCGCTACACTACAGAAAATAAAAAAAATAACATAAATTAAATCAAAAGGAGGGCAACTGGCGGCCTTATCGCTTTCGAGCGATCTCTTCCAGGCAATCACCTATATGAATAAATTTATTTTGAGTTTAAGTAATGGAAGGTGGTTGCTGTAGCCAGTCACGGGATCTCTTGGTAGAATGCTATCGCGACACCAAGTTTCTCCTTAGTGGATAGGGGTGTTATAGCGAGCTCTCGGCTGTTCGCAAACAATTTTTCCTCTGTAAAAAAGTGTGTTAAACCCTATAACACATATTTTTTGCTTTAAGTTTATATATTACCTGAGGCTATACAAACAAGTGCTTGCACACGACGTATATCCGTTATTACCACAGTTTATGCAGATAACTGACAATTATGTAACGGAACACAAATGGTTATAGATACAAGAAATTCTACAAAAAATATCTTTAAACGATATTTGCTTATTTTCGGGACGGTGTTGGCCAAGTTGTTTCAACGTACGTATTCGTACGGTAAAGAAAAAATATCGTGAGGTAACGCCATGCCTTAGACTCAAGAAGTCGACGGCGTGTGTCGGGCACAGAAGGGTGACCAACTACTTGCCTATTAGAAATAGTCACGGAACAGATACAGAAGGCCTAGACATAATTGATATTATAAATTGCACCTCACGATATAATGATTCTTTTTTCATTAACACACAAGTAGTTTTTAATTTATGGACCCTTTCATTTGCTCTATGGCCTGTTTTTATTAATGTAATCTTCCAATAACAATTTTGAACCGCCCTCAGAATATGGTAAGCATACATAGATCCCGTAGGATTTGTGTTCACGTCTTTCTGTGGCTTTCGCGGCTTCTGTGTTTCTGTTTTGGATCGGAAGGCTCCGGACGACTAGAGTAGGTTTCGATAATGGTTCTTAATCTGGTTGTTTAACAATATTGACACTGCCTAAATGAAATAAGAATTTAATTTTTTTAATATACTTTTTACATTTACTTGCCTATCAGGCAAGCGATCAGGCCGGACATCTGAGGCCGAAAACCTTGGCAACAAGGAATTTAAAGAAGACACTTTTTTACCGGATTGAAGCTATGTATTATTATTTTACATAATTTGATTTTTTCGACGTTTCGCGTGCTTTACAGCGTGCCTGGTCACGGTGACTGAAGACAAATAGTGTTGAATGTCAAAAAGTATCACAGCTGTAGGGAAAGTTACATTATCTGTACTTATTTCCCCGGAGTTGATATCGCCTAAAAGATGACGGACGGGTTTTTGCAGAAATGACTCACGGTGTCCTCTATTTTCGTGGATTGTTTGTCTTGGGGTTTTAGTTTGGATATTATACTATCAATCCGGTAAAAAAGTGTTTTTTTTTAATGTGTAAAAGCTATGTTAACAAAAGACATCAAGGAATTGTCAAATCTCCCCTTTCCTAAAAAAGGACTTAATTTGCTCAAGGTTAGGTATGCTGGGTCTAGCGTAACCCGCCGGGCCCGAACAACTACTCCGGAAATATCCTTATGATATTTATGGGAGAGTCGAAGTCTTCTGGCTGGCGAGAGCTGCAGCACCTCTTGTGCAATCCGTGTTACTGACATATTTGACAATTCTGTAGTATAATTTTTCAGCTGAGATCTATGCTCGACGAAATACGACGACGACGATATCCTCATGCCAGTCTCGAGGCTCTTCTCTGGCTCTATTGTAAGTTGGTCAGTCAATAAGTAAGTGAACCGCTTCTAGTCAGTTAATAGTGACGTCACATCACAAAATGTAGGCAATTAAATATGTCTCCATATAAAAAGTCTAATGTATACTGTATCTGATTAAGCTCATAACGAAATCATGTTCAACACATTTCCATCAAGTTTTTCAAGTTTTCCGACATTATACAGTGGCAGTATAAGTAATTGGTGAATTATTTATTATCAGTTTTTTGCTGACGATGCGATCTATGTTGGAGATTTAATTAAAGCGATATAGCCTTTAACGGAGCGATTGATTTTTGTGATGGAGCTCGGGATCGGTAGGAATGTTACAAAATAAGGCAATCAGTCGTACGATTCTGCTGCGATCGCTACTTGTTGCACTTGCTATGGTATTATTGCTAGGGCGCGGATTAGTTCGATTATAATATATGTATATATCATCATATATAATTTTTACATGTCTTGAAACTTCATTACCGTAAACTCAAGCATTTTTTTATAAATGCAATGAAAATCAAATGTTTGTATGAATCATATGATATGATTGATAAGAAACTGAACGTGGTTGGTAACATAGAAGGCAAAAGACCACGTGACCGTTCACCAACCAGATGGCCCCATCGAGTAATAGACCTCCAAAACTATACACTGTTATAAGTCGGACAGAAACCGGTGGAAACAGTGTTCGCTCCAGATGTTTACTTGCTGACCACGACGCTCAGACATAAGGGTAATCATACAGATATTTTTTTATACATGTATCTGTACGTTGGGGAATACAACATGGAACAACACGATCTAGTCTTATTTAAGACTAATAAGTAATTTCAGTCTTACCTTATTTGCTAATAAGGATATTTAACATAAGTAAGTGTCCAAAAAGACTACCTTCAGTGTCTATTATATTATATTTTTCACTCACTGTTTAGGACTTAATACTATCCAACACTAATTCAAATGGTTTTGTCCTTTTCAGTCTTCTTACTAGGCCCGTGTGTCAAACTGTTCAGCATACGTTGGAGGATTGTCCGCACTGGTCTCAGTCATAATCTTTGTTTTGTGGTGCGTAGTAACCTTGCTTTGTCTTGTTTTGTACAAAAAAATGGTCGGCAGTGACGAGGTATGGAATGCACGGGTATCATGTGTAGTGTGAGCATGTTATGCTACAGAAGGAGACAGCAGAACGACAGAGGGAGCGATTTAGAATAAAACCTACGGGTAGAATACGGGGTGTAAATAGGACAAGACATGCTCATCTCCTACCTCCTATGGAGTGTGTACTGCACCGGAGGTTTTTGAATGTAATATGCCGTTGAAGTCTCGGTGGAATGCGACAGCGACCCTGAAGCCTCTGTAAAGCGGCTTTGTAGGAACTACTCGAGGTGGTTTTAGTGGGTATTGTTCACCCAGTCTCTGAATAGCAGAGATATTGGCATTGGTCGAGTCCCACATACCCCTGCAAACTTTGAGTGCAGGGGATGCGCAAATGCATTTCCACCTTGGATACCAAAAAAAGGCCCGTGTTCAAGGAGTTGAATAGCCTCGACATACACGTGGTGGTGGAGCCTATGTTCGTAGTATTTTTTATTATTGTGGCGACGTCCTCTTCATTAAGGTCCTGAAGGAGGTCGTAATTGCGAATGTACCTGGGAGCATTGACTATTCGTCTGAGCACTTAGTTTTGGAATCGTTGGATTATTTGGATGTGGCTACTAGTACAGCCTTGGTGGAAAGCCTTCCCATCAACCAGTACAGTTTAATAACGGATGTTGCAGATAATTTAAACCATTTATCTTTTATCTGTATATGCGCCTGCGATCAATAGCTAGTAAATTTTAAACTAACATAAATATTCAGTAACTGGTTAAAAATATTCAGGTTATCTAACCTCTTACTAAGTAAAGCTTAATATTGTAATTATATCCAATATTGCTCTCATTTGTCAAATGCTATCTCAGAATCTATTGAATTTACTATTTGAAATATTCACTTATCTATAATTGAGCGGTTTTGCGATAGTTTCATATTAACTATGGTCAGTTTAAATGGGACCCATTTTTTAGAGCATTTTGTAACTTGGCATATTTATTGTTTCGAAAGTTTATATATATTAGAGGCATTTATACAAAGCAATATATAGTATGTTTTGTCACTTATTATTTCGTAAAACGTCATACGAATGATAAGGACAAAAAGGAGCTTGTTTGGGGTTTTGTACCAATGATATGTGCCGTAGCTTAGTGGTCAACTTGGTTCACGTAACCTGGAGCTCTTACTCCATGGTCCAATTCACATCATTCATATGGGCCGTGATTTCAATGCGATGAGATGTGGATAACGCTGTTACTGTATACTGCCTCTCGTGATTGCTGGTTTGGGGTTTCAGTGGTTATGCACAGTAGCGAGTCCCACAAAACCGTCCACCACACGACAGTGTCACTGCTTGTGTAAAAAAATATAACCTTCAGAACCTGGGGTAAATTCCTAGTAACAACTTGTTTCAAGCTAGCAAATAAGGTTGATATGGAAAGACAAATAATACATTTATTTAATTAATTTCACAGAAATATTTTTGAAATAAAATTCAAAAAATTATTTATTCCTTCGGTAACACCATGTACACTTATGAACACCAATAAAGAAATACATATTAAATGATTCTATTATTACATTTACGTTTATTATATATATACATATCACGATTCAAACAAAACGATTTTGATTTTAAGTCAAAGCATCGAATATATTACATATTTAGATATTAACTAAGTATAACTTTTTCATAAGGTAGTCAATATTTAATATGGTATTACTTAATAGTAAAACCTTGTTGGAATACGTTGTAATAACGAAACAGGATCAAAGGGAATAAGAATAACTATGCTAATTTTAAAAGCCTTTTCTCGTCGCACTTATTTTTCTATTGCAGATGTTTTCCAAACATAGAGACGATTAACATTATATATTTTTTTCTAGGTACCACCTTTGCGGTGCGGAAACGATAGATAAGGTAGAATTATTTATATTGTTTTACATATAAGAGTAATATATGCTACGTGAACCACTCAAGAAGGTTCTTATTTAATTTGATTTTACAGTTTTGCTGGAATTCTTATTTAGATGCATTTTAGAAAGCGTACCAATTTTTTTAAGGCTGGCAACACACGTGCGCTTCCTCTGGCATTGTGTCATGGGATTAATGAAAAATCATTATTTAATAACATACAACGTTTTTTGTTCTTGTTTTTGTGTTGGTGATAACCAAAAATACATAATGTTAAAAAAATATATAATAAATTAATGCATGAAAATGAACACGTCACCAACGGATACTTTTCAATTTGTAACTATAGTGACAGAATATATTACTTTTAAGGTAGGTGACCTTAATGACCGTTATTATTATAAATTGACCATACTAAAATGGTTACAAGTAAAAAATCGTCTATCAACACTTTGTTACCAATGCATCCTGGACATGTAACGCAGAGATCCAGAAAGCCTAGAAAAACACATCGTGATTGGCAGAGTGGAGGGTACCAGACCTCGAGGCCCATCTTCCTGGACCGATCAAGTAAAGGCCCTTACGGGTCTTACCAACACCCAGGCGCAGAGATTCCCCAATGATAGGGGAAAGTGGAGAAAGTTTGCGGCGCTACTTACACGACCTTAAAAATGAAGAGCGCGACAGAAGAAGATTATACATTTTTTATTTATTATTTTTACATATTATTTACAACACTCGACTTTTCAGAGATCGTTATTGAGAGACTGACTCAACGCTCGAGTTAATAAATATATTTTTTTTACATAACAGAGGGTTGCATTATATGCCTTTTAAGATTTGGTACGCCCCTGAAGGACCCTAAGTCAAATTTGAAAAAACCAATAGGATGGGTCAGAAACATTGCAGCTGTACTCATTCATTTGGTAAGTCGGACCAGCTTTCGTATCTAAATCATTGTGTGGATGTTCCACCACATGAGAAAGTCTTAATTGCGCACATGGCAGAATTTATTATATGAGGGTCACTAAATACCCTCTCTTTATAAAATATGTGTTTGCTTTAACTTCAAAAGATCGAGAGAAGTCTCGGGGACTAGGCTATGACTATGACTAGGGAACAAAAATCGACAAATATTATATTAACACCTAATCCATCATTATAAATTATATTTAAAAAGTTTCCAGCTTATTGTCTCGTCGTGGCTTGGGTCTTACTGGTCCAGTGGGTATATTTCTTACTGGCCTGCTAAGTCCCAAGCTAAGATGCTGACTTCTACATCCAGAAGATTCAACAGACTTATGCACTATTATATATACCTATATTACTTATGTTTAATTAACGTTCATTTAAATATTGTTAACGAATATAACCTTCGCTTTCGATGAACCCTCAAATAGCAGTGTTTAGCCGTTAATGAATACAGAAAATTTGACTAAAAACTTCGATGGGATAAAACACAGCGCACAACATCTCTCAGCAATACTCCAAAATACGGAGTGTATTATACACACATACTGGACGCACACAATCACGCATACTTAAGGTCTTACACGATTTCTTGTTTAATTAGATTTTCGTTTAAAACCTATATTCCTTTTGTATTAAATGTACCACGGAAGAACTGTTCACTAGTCACAACAACAACTAGGGGCTCGTGTTAGATCAATTATGTGATATCCATATTTTGATACAAATAAATATTATTATTATTGTATATGTATTATTTCGAGACAATTCTTTTTACTTATACTTTGTGTCACTCATATTTCGCTCATGATATGATCTTGCTATGCAGGTCAGAGTTGGACTATTGTATCCCATTTACAGAATACCACATGGGGTCCAAGCATTTACTGTATTGTTTAAATCACAATGGAGTTTTTTGTGTACAAAGATTAAAAACACGTTTAAATGATACAAATATTTTTTTTATTAATCAAGCTAATTAAGTACCTATAGTCTATCCCTTTGAACGACATTTGAATTAATTGTTAACTTAAAAAAATATCGATCTATAAGGACAAATGTATAAAATATAAATGTTAATTAGTAACCTTTGCATGGCACTTGTTTCATTTTCATAATACAGTATTTATGAAAAACATCGCTCAGAGACGCGCGACCCTTTTCAACATGTTTCGAATACTACATAAATAAAACTGCTATAACAAATATAAAGGTGATTTTTTTATCTATATGACTCAACGTTTTGAGTACTTTTTGTCACCGACAGACTGAAACAGGGGATTATTGCACACTCCAACTTCTCAATAATAATTATTAAGCCACTTCAATTCCATGCTAATAAAAATTACACATGAAATAGGTGTTAGTTTTGTCATTAAACCCTTAGTCTACATTAGTTATTTCCATTCCTCCGTGTTCTGCAGTTTCCCTTTTCAGTAAAATTCTCCTCCTGAACTTTCCAATTCGATCTGTTTTTTGCTCCCATCCATTTCTCCCCAGCCCACTCCGGACTCCCTCCATAGCCTTTGTGGTCTTCCCATATTTGTTTTCCTTTGTAAAGCGTCGATGATTTCTCCCTGATGTGGTCACTTGGTATTTTATTTCGACTTCATTTCGCTATAGGTAGCGTTATTATAGAACCGTTTAAATAAAGTAATATCAAATCGATGTGACTGTCTTGTATAGACAACAATTGCTATAAAGCTCTCGAAACATCATGGAATGTAACATAGCGTTAAGGTGAAGAAGTTTTATAAATATGTGTATTTGATCATGTTGACAACGGTACCTGAACGTTTAATCTGTAATAAAAACAATCTCAAGTAGTAAGGCCAAAATATTGCATAGCTATTTGAGGCATAATGATACGTTTTAGAATTTATATGTATTTTATTTCAGTTTTCACATTGGAGTTAATTATAAGTCGCCGTATAGCTGGGGTTTCCTAGTGGCAGATGCCTTTTCTCTGCAATGCCCTTGGAAATCCCAAATGCAGGTGACTATCACACGACGTGGAGAATTACTTATCATAAAACAGCCTTTAACAATATTTTATTTTATTAACATTTGTTTACTAATAAGGTTGTCAGAGACTTGCGCGTAGCACGTGAGTTTGCAAGAGATTGCAGAACTTTGAATAGCAAACGCTTTTGGAATATACATTTTATGTGAAAGAGCTTATATCAGGTGAACGTCGAAAGTAAGAAAGGACAAGAAATTGTACATCAACTGTGTTTTGTTTCTCGATTGGATAATATTTTAGTAGTCATTATTTACAGAAAACAGCTTTTATATGGTACTAGTATTTACATACAGTTTAACCTTGATATCTGAATTATTTCCGCGTATTTAATTAAATTTGTCAGGAATCAACACAATTATAATAATTTATTTATGCATGCGTAGGAGGTGTACTCGAATAGAATATTTTTTGTAGTCCTTGTTTATATCACTACTAATTTATTACTTCCACATAAACCTGAATTAAAAGAACAGCGCAGTTAAGTATGAATACTATTCACTCAAGCGATAAAATTAATTACTTTATAAACTTCTCATTATTTAAAAAAAGTCACTTAATATTCACTTGAGTAGTAAATAGGTATATTTATGGTTTGGAGTAGAGACTCTTGCGCCGTGCACAGGCGCTAATTAAATAGTTAAGTTGGCGCCTGGTATATAGTGACGGTGACCCCAGAACTGGTGCTCTCGCTCAACGAATAAATATGGTAATACAGTAAAGAAGGTACACACAGGAACTAAACCTTTTTAATTTGTTATTAATTATTCTTATTTTTATTGTAGATTAAGGAAATAGTACCTAGTAACTACTGTATATTTGATCGTTATGTTTAGTTACACAAATAAAATGTAATTTATGGTTATAATAGTTTAACAGGATAGCCATAACTCCTTCTAACCTATTAAAATTATTTTATTCTTACGGAAATGTCATCCCTGAAGTTTAAAAAGAGTGACGGAGAGTTTCTTGCCAGTTCTTGCCCGCTTTACGCCCTTGACTTGACGAAGTAAATTTAAATTTATTATAAATTTAACATCAGGACGTTTCTGCACACTATGCATCTTAAGCTAAGCAGTAAGTAGGTAATAAACTTAAAAATGATACATTATATAAATGTTTTAAAATAATACATATCGTATATCGCTACAAATCGACACCAGGACCACCGTAAACGTTATAAATAAAGTTAAGGTATATAAATGAACTGCAAAATGTTTAAGAATGAATAATTGAAAACAAATAGGTTATTATATAAAATAATTAATTTATAATTATATGGTTCGATGTTATTTTAAAAGCTGCATATAGTTAATTACTGTCTGTGGGTAGTCGAGTAATTAATTTTTTATCTGCAATTAAAAGTCATCAAGATCGTTGAAAATTGAATATTTGTTTCCTAAATGTCTATTTGTAATATGGTTAATTAACTTTCACTTTTACTTACAGTAAATAAGCTAAGCCGACGGTTAAATAAATATAGTTTTCTATACTTCAAGAAAACAGCGTACTAATTTCTAAAAGGCCGCGATCGCACTTGCCAGCCTTCTGTCAATGTGGGTGTCCATGAGCGGCAGTATCACTTAACATCAAATTCGCTTCCAGCCCCTACAGCTGCACTAAGGGAAGTTATAGACCGAACAAAGTGGAGAGATATCATTAGCAGGGCAGCAGGAACCTTACAGTGACACGACCTTCAGCAACGAAGAATACGACTGAGAAGAAAAGAAGAAGGGAACTACTACGAATAACTAACAATACTCTAAGAGGACAATCAAAACATCAATATAAAGTTTACATCCATTTATTATTAATCCCAACAATCACTTTCTTTGAAAGCCTCTACACACTGTGACGTACTTTTACTATCAAACTTATCTAACACCATCTTCTCTTTTCTCATTTCTTTATCTTTCTTCTTCAAACTTGCGGCCTTCTCTTTCTTTTTCTCTTCGGATACTTTCCGGCCTCCGTTGGTCTGAATTTCCCGCGTTTTTTCCCCCTCGGGTTCCATTTCGGGAATTTCTGGCCTCTTTGGGGGAGGCTCTGATTCCTCAACCTATAAAAAAATATTATTTTACTGACTTCACTTGACGTTAAATATGTTTATGGTACATCGAATAAGAGTGATTTCACAAAATTAACTAACTTTCACTAATAACGATTACTTAAACAACATATTAAGATTTCTGTCAAAAATACAATAATTTTCATATTTAACACAGCTGGTGATTTATCAAACTATAAAACCAATGTTCTGTCTCCTATAATCATAGCAAAAACAAAATTTTATAGAAAAAGAACAAGTACAATAATTAAAACAGTGTAATAAAAATAAATTGGCTTTTAATTAAAACTGTCGTAAAATAACTTCTTCGCATTTTGATAATATATATCAAAAATTGTTATAAAACCAAATTATTATATTTTTATCTTAAATAAAATTATTTCGTCTCTTTCTATAAAATGTGTTTACACTGTGATAAAAAGAGATAGATGAGTACGCTAAATATAAGCAGAGAAATACGATCTGGCAGCCAAATCCGGCATTTTGAAATGTTTCCCGCCTAAGCGTGTTTTGACACAACAACAATGGCCCAAAATGAGGTTTATTTTGTTACCATTATCCCTCAGTAAACTGAAAAGAGTTAAGCCCAATCAACAATATTATTCTTATTCACAAATAATATTATTACAAAAATAATTTATCATTAAAGGTTTTTCCTTTTATAACTGCAGTTTTAAAAAAATCTTAAATCTTTCACAACTTTTTAATAATAGGCTATATTTTTTAAAATTAAAGGCACAGAATCTACGGATAAACGAGGGTGAGATTCGGACACGGTCGCAGCCAAGTCGCGATTAAGATAGATCAAATCTTATTAGTATTATCGTATACAGAAAAATCAAACTTCATAAGATTTCTATTGTTTTTGGTATGATTACAATATCTGTAATTTTTTATTAATCTGTAAAGCCAGATAAAAATATTATAATATGTTATAAAATGTTGTGATATAAAAGTTATATATTTATTGTAAAATATTTAAACAATATCATCTGAAACTGCAAGAAACGTCAATCTGAAAGTGTATAACTAAAAGGAGTATTTAAAAGTAATTATTTTAACCAATAAAATAAACACTTAAATTTTTAACATAAATTAATAGATAATTTATTTAACATAGAAACTTGCGCAATGTGTTAAACATCAATTAATTATTATCTGTAGTATCGCCAAAATCGCAGTGACTGAGCTTTTCTGAATACAAAAATGAACGCGATGGACTGTTTCATATGGTAGTCTCGGTCTGCATCTCACCCTCAGACCCGTAATAGTATGTGAACCATAACAAAGTACTTTACTAAATCCTTCTAAATATTAAATAAAGAACGTTTGAATTTTTTCCATTAACATTAGAACAGGCTTACAACCCTAGACAATATACCTGGAATATCCCAGACGACGTGCGCTTCCTCACGAGCTTCTTGTCAGGTGTGCTCAAGCTGCTGGACCTCCTGCGTTTAACCGGCGACCCAAGATCAATGCAATCGACACCTTAAAATAAAATAAAACAAGTTAAGTATTGACCGAAGTCCGACATATAATCTATACTTTTACTTTGTGGTAAATATATGATTAAACAAAGCCCGCTCTAACGCTGGCCATAGACGGACCGCATGCTCTAGAGCGGTCCCCTCACGGAGATCTGCATTTTCCATATTATATTCATATATACACGATACACGGACCGCTCGAGCAGTTTCTGAGGGGTCGGAGCAGTCGGTCTGTGGTCGAGTTCCGCCGTGCGGTCATCTGCTTAGAGCTGCCAGATCCACCATACACGGACGGATGGTATAAACTTAAAATACTTATATTATTCATTAGAATTAGTATGGTCATACAACTAACCAGGCGCTTGTAAATGGCTCTATAAACAGAATACGCCTAGATAGATCGCGGAGGATTTGCTAATAAAAATTAGTATTAGTAGCACTGTTGGTCTCTTCTGCGTGTGACTCTCAACCCTGAGTTAGTCCGCAGTAACAGTGCCCAATCCATCAATAGACTAGAAAAGTCGACGTCGTGTGTCAAACTTAGGAGGCTGATCACCTACTTGCCCATTTGATAAAACAAATTATAACGAAATAGATACAGAAAATACTGGTAAGGCTGGTAAGCGCCACTGGATCTTTTATGTTATAAAATAAAAAATCATTCTTCAATTTGAACCAGTATTTCCTGCAAGTTCCATCATTATGCTTCCTAATATTAATAACATTTATATATTATAACATAATTAACGTACCTTCATTGGTTTGTGAAGCGTCGGGCTCATTTCTGTAATACAAAGTACAGAACGAATGAGCAAAATGAGAAAAAATGTCATAAATTATTCAATGCAAAAACCAGCCGAGCCCAAACCGTGCGAAAACATTCCAGCCTTATGTCCAATTAGTTAAGCAAAAAATTTATACATTTATACACTCATACATCTTAATAAGAGGTTCATTTAGTTCGCTAAGGGTGTATATTATGTTATTTATGTTCGCGAGGGCTGTTATCAGGCATAGATTTCCGCAGATTCCCGGATTCGATCTCCGCATGGAACACTCAATATGCCTTATACTGTATTCGATGTTGATCACGTGAAACAATGCTCTTATTTTTATTCAAGAAAAGAGATACTTGTTATTAAATGTTAATTAGTTTATCAATATACAAGTTATGATTTTAATTATGGTCATCTGATACCACAGGGGAACCCTTTACCAAACCCCTTAAGACATAACTAAAGACGCTATGTTGTTAGACCGATAATCGCGTGCAATAATAAAAATTAACTCGTCTCTATTAGGAAAGTAATGCAATTCATATAAATTGTATGTTTACATAATAAATTACATTTGCTTAGTACCTAACTTGTAAGTGTAATGTAAAAACTAGTCACGCATGAGTCGCACCAACAGCTGAGAGACCGTATTCTAATTCTTAAAGTCCTAACACAAAAACTAAATACAGAATAGTTTACAGCTTTTCAACTAGTTTCACAGTCAACATGAATATAAATTTAAATCAAGCAGAAACTAATATATTTTTTTTATGTTACAAGAGGAAAACGGGCTTAACTGATGTTAAGTGATGGATGGCAAGTGAGTTGCCGGGCTTTTAAGAAATGGTACGCTCTATTCTTGAAAGACCCTAAGTCGAATTGGTTCGGAATTACTTCAGTGGGCAGCTGGATGCACATAGTGGTGGTGCGCGGAAAATATTGCCTTAAGAAACGCTCAGTTGTGGAACAACGGACGTCGAGGTGATACGGATGGCATTTTGTATTCTGGCTTGACATCCAATGATTTAAGTCCGAACAACTTCTCTACACACTCTCCATGGTAAATGCTGTAGAAGATGCACATATATCCCACATCTCTACGTAACGCCAAGGGATCAAGCCGCTTGGAAAGTGACTCGCTCTTCGTTCTACTAATTTTATATTTACTGTTTACTTTTAACCGCAGTAATTACCATTTTAACAAAATTACTTGACACTAAATTATATTTATTAAATTGTACTATTGTGTATTAAAGTTGTATTAAAGTATATACGTAATAACTATATACGCGCAAAATGTTTTTCATACAATAGCGTTCATACTAAAAACTTCAGTCTGTATAAAACAAATACCTGTAAACAAACTATTAACGCTCTTAATATTCCAAACCTAAACACATAAGGCTTAGTAAAAAGATGATTTTAATAGAACGAAATTGCAAAATAAAATATGCTGATTGTAGGGGAAGTCTGCAAATTCCAGGAAAATTACGCCAACTAAAGTGTCTTAATTGGTAGGTAATTATCTCATATGGAAATATATTCAATTAGGATTTTAATTATTAAACACAAAACACCTCATTGACACAAAAATCTAATTGCAACCATAACAAAGCTTTTTAATCTAGGGTTGTAGGAAATTGTTATTTTTTTATATAGAACCGGCATCATCTGATGTTAAGTTATACCGCCTATATGGACACTTAATGCCAGAGGGCTCTCGAATGCGTTGCTGGCCGTTTAAGAATTGGTACGCTCTTTTAGACCCTATTGTGTTTTTAAGAACGTATACAACGTTCCTCAGCACGTATACAACGTTTATATATAACCTTATTGATATAACATAAAAATGCAGTGCTTAGCGCATTATTCCCTCTATTTCTAGGTCCAGGCAAAAATTTCTGGGATAAAAAGTCTGGGACTAAATGATTAACGAAATATACTCAAAAACATCCACTAGGAGTAAGCCTTACCAAATATATTGTTTCAAACAATATAAAATATTTCGCATAAACAGTAAGCTATCGGCGAATTTGAATATAGAATCATAGATAATCGAATTACCATACAATTGACATTGACAATTCGCACAACACTTTGCTCTGTGGATTTTTTCCTGTGATGCCTATTTAATTGGTACGCTAATTGTGTCCAGTGTATCCAAGGAGGTTAGTATTCACCTGTCGCGGGAACACGTCCCGAATTACAGGACACTCACGATTACCGTGCGGCTGCCACTTTATTTTTAATTGTGTTTTAGCACCTTGATTCTTTAGTTTTTTATTCAATGTGTATACTGTAATTAAGCGTGAATCTATTTCAGGAATTTAATTTTTGCTACCGTTCTTTTAATGTTGGTTTCCCATAATTGGAATCTTTCTTTGTTTATTTGTTGTAACGTTTTAATGCTTTTTTCATTACATTCAACTTGATGATGTAAACTTTCGATTCCGATTTAAAATTAAGAACTTCCGAAACAATTAAAATAATGGTCTTTCAAGGAAACAACGTACATTGGGTATTAAGAATGGTCTTAAAAGACCAGCAATGCACTCGCAAGCCCTGTAGTATTGTGAGTGTCCATGGGCGGCTGTATCACACAAAATCAGGCCCTGCTGTGAGTTTTCCCGGTTGTATAAAAAAAGCTTTCGCACTAAATATTTGCGTAATTTTAACTACATTGATTTGCTCTTATTTGTTTTAATGCCATCTCCAAATATCTGCCTAGTTCAATTTAACAAATAACTTAACAACTAACATTGAAAAAGTACTAGGAAGTTAATGCTTTAAGGGTCATGAAAGGGCAACCAGGCCGGTGGTCGATAGTGACCCATTGCTTAAGCAACCGCTTAATGCATTTATCAATGGGGCCAAATAAGGCATATGACGTTAGATAAGCACCTGAGAGGATAACGACGCTCTTATGCCACTAATAAGCCATACGATCGTCGTTAATAGATCAAGAACAGCTGTTCCGACTGCTCTCGGATGTTTCTATTAAACACGATAATTAAAAATGGTTTTAAAAATAGTTATTATTTATAATACACAGTATCAACATACTCGTAGGGACTACGTACGCAATTATAACTATGCGAAATATTAAGGAGTTATTATAATAATATATAAGCGTTTGTAAACGTGTTGTACACATTTTGAGGGTTTATCGACATTACGGTATTTTATTAATCTAGGAACTTATTTCGATCTCATACTTTTTTATACACTTTGGATAAGATTTAGATTTGACAAAATTACATACGTGAGCCATACGTAAGGTGAAAAACGGGACTTAACGTAAGCCTCCCGTTTTTCCAAATCCAATTTACTTTTAGCATAAGGACCTAAACCATACCTTTGAGCAAAGATATCTGTGGTTGATGGATGGAGTGCTGTTCCTCCAACCTAAAGAAAGGATCCTCGGCCGGTCTAACCACTGACTGGCCCGAAGGCCCCAGTGGCTAAGTGGCCCGAATAACATCGTTAGTCCGTTTCAAGGTATGATTTGAAAGCGCGGATTGTAGATGTCGCTACACTTCTATTATGCCATTTATGAAAGCCCGCTAATATTGTCTATGGAATTCAACTTAACAGAAATAAAATACAGTATATTCAAAAAATATGAATAAAACTATAGATTTGACAACAATTATGAACTTAACTTTGACATTATTTTATGTTGTAAAAATTGATATGATTTTGTTTATATATGGCTGATTGTGCGGATATTTGTAATTGAACGATCTAATTGTACCACTATCATGACAAATAAAGGATTTATTATTATGATTATCAATCGAGAAGACCTATAAAATAATGTAACAAAAATAATTATATCAAAGAGGACAAGAAAAATGCTTTAATATACACCTGGTCAAATGTCGTTTAGTAATCATGTTTATTAGCTTATTTATAGTTAAATAACTAATGTCTATTTGCATATAACACTTCACCTGCGCTTCCACTTCCGTAGTTTAAGATTACGAGAGCTTGGATTATTTAGTTTTTTATAGAGAACTGGACAGACGTTTGCCCACAATCCCACCTGGTGTTAAGTGAGATGTGGCCTATTAGATGTCGCGTCTGTCCAGGTCTATTTAAACGCCGCTTAAATGAACCGATATTATACTGTCTAGGGAAGATGGAAGGGGGCAAGGAGTTCCATCAGTCCGACATCTGGGGACGTCAGCAACGAAAGGGTTGAACCTGAGCGTGATTGTAGATGAGCGTTGTTTGAATTTTATTATTTATTATTATATTATATTTTTAGTTATTTTAATTATTAGCATTTTACTACATTCGTCTACATATGGTATGTATGGTGGTATATTTCTTTCAACGTCTACCTTAATATAATTCGGTAATCGCCTATATATATACACGTATATAATAACCTCTATTCAAACCGCAACAAAACAATATTTGTTTCTATTATTTATCACATTTCTAATTTAAATCATGATTACGAGTGACATGTGACTAATAAGTCTCGCGTGTTGAAATTCGTGAAAGTGTATTCGAAAATTATAAATAAACTGGTTAAAGCACATTTCTACTAATTACGAATATATTTCTTCTTCAGCATATATCCAATTGTAATGTGTAATTTAAATTAAAAGCTGTAGCTGTAGTCAGTAAAATCATGAGATGAAAAACAACATCATGAAACTAAAATCACTGGACAATGATATGATAGAATAGCAGAGTATCAAGAGAGTACAGGCTTTCTTTCCCATCGTTTGGCCGTTCCACGACATCGTTTTTCAAGGTAATTTTTGCCGCGCACCACTGCTATGTGGAACCAGCTGCCCACTGAATATCTCCACTTAGGGTCCTTTAAGAAAAGAGCGTACCAATTCTTAAAAGGCCGATAACGCACTCGCGAGCCCTTTGGCATTAAGAGTGTCCATGGACGGCGGACTCGCTTAACATCGGGTGAGCCTCCTGCCCGCTTGCCCCGTTTTATAAAAAAAAGCCAGGTCTCTCCTCTTGGCTAATCCTCACTTTATCTTCTCGTTAGAGGTTAGGCATGGCTGCATTTAATACACATTTTACATATATGTTTTTTTAATATTATTAATTATATATTTATTTAATTCGTTCTCTTACAGCTAACGTAAAGTATATATAACAAAAAATATAATGAAGATAAAGCCTATAGCATACATAATATTTTTTTATTATATAATAAGGGCAAACGAGCCTACGGGAAGCCCATAGAGGGCAGTCATAGCAGCCCATGGACACCCAATTTTAAAGGATGCGTTGCCGGCCTGTGATGAGTACACTCTAACTTTAAATAGTTGGAGGTCGTATCTCTCAGGGAAGCCCCGGGTGTCAAGTTCGCAGTTCGCTAGTTCGCAAAACAGCAATAAATACTAAGAGCAAACCATTAACGATTACGAAAAAACTAATAATTTAAAAATACATTTATCTAAGTAATACCTTATGTGTTGTGTGATGGTTTATTAATCATTTCCATGTTCATACATGCAGTAAGACAGTGTTACTTTTGCACACAATTTACCGTCTCAAACAAATGAAAATACGCGTTAAGGCCTGGTTTCTGTCGCTCTATATGGTCTTAATTAAGCCTCATAAGAAAACAAACGGTTTCATGTTAGACCCATAGACGCGTGCGTGGAAAGATTTATATGTTATAATGTTTATTTCATAACACAACCTAGGCCTTATGGGACCGTCCCGGTTTTTGATTTTATAACGAACCAGTGCTTTGGAAAATTTAAATAGGATTAATAAAACTCATTTAATAATAAAGTGTGCTTTAGAACAATCACAATGTAAAAATGTCACTTTGGTAATACGATCCGCGGAATTTTGCAGATACCAAGTTCGTAATATGATCGACTTGTGGAGTAATGATGCTGTGCTCTTCCTATAACCTCGACCGACTAGACGAACCACTGACTGTCCCGAAGGCCCCAGGAGCCAAGGTCGAGAAGTATTTTGAATTTGGAACACGAATATTATTTTAAAAATTTCTTTCGATTTTCACACATTTTATAGTGTTCATTGTCAAATTACAATCTGGAATGGGGTGTTAAAGAAAATAGGATTGCAGTGATCGCAAGACTTGAACGCTGAGGCTCAAAGAGGCAGCATGTTTTCTGACTAATCGTCGTGGATGTTCCGCGACCGTAGCGGGGACGCGGTTCATGGTTTCAATCGATCGCATAGGTCAATTTCGCGCGCGAATTGAATGATTCAGTAAACATACAGTCGGTCTGAACTTAATTCACTGAATGCTAGAGGCGTCAGTTTAAAATCGGATACAATTTATGTTAGCTGTAAGAAATAAAAGCAATAACGCACCTGTTTGATAATTTTTAACACTGTTCGTGTATTCAACAATGACAGTAAAAGTCAAAAATAATTAAAATAACTTGTCATCATAATTTATATGTATGATAAATGAAGCCGAAATTGTATTCGCTTTCAAGGAATATTGGCGTCGTTATGTCGTACGGAATTTTATTGCAAATATAATTGTAAGTAAAATTTATTGAATCGCGTTAATATTGATCGATCATTTCTGTACACCTGTGTTGTTGCTGTTAGGCAATTCGGTTTTTATTTAAAATTACCAAACTAAAAAGCCGTATTATAAATATGTATATTGTATTTTTTTTTCTTTTTCCTTTCGGACCCGTCCATTCAGTTACTCATCATATTAAGGAAAAAGGAACACAGGCCGACGGGATCGAGAGGGTAGCTTATAGAAATTGGATGACGATGGCACAAAATGAATTAGGGTGGAAAAGGTTGGAGGAGGCCTTCTCCTGGACGGGGGCCGCATCTTAGTTAAAACTATAAATTTATCTTTTTTATCAAATGTATGTCAAAGATGTGGAATAAAGGTTTAATATTATTATTATGTTATATTGAAAAGATTACGTGAGTTTTGTTGGTCTCGTTCGTAGGTTCACCTCGCCACTCTCATCCCTGAGGCTGTAGGTTCGAACCTCAGCTGTGCACTTGACTTTCTGTCTATGTGCGCATTTAACATTCGCTGGAACTTTGAAGGAAACATCGTTCACAGGCACAGGAAGTCGATTACCTGTTTATCTATTAGATTGACAAATGATCCAGACCTAGAAAAGTTGTAGCGCCATTGGTTAAAAGATTACTAGCAAATTCCAACCACGACCTTTTTATAAACGAAACACCCGGCCCTCGTGTAAACTTAGCAACTACCGAACGAATTTTTGTAGGATTCACCAAAAGGCGACGTTCCGAAGAATGTATAATTCATTACAGTTTCAATTGAAATATAAATATTACATATTGTTTACGAGGTTACAAAAACCTTGTCAAAAACACGAAAACTATACACTGTGTGTAAATGTATGCAGCCAGCTTGTCGACAAAGTGACGTAAACACTTTTTTATGGTACGTTGCTTGAATAAACTTCATATTTATATGCGAACTCCTAGTTATCTTACTTACCCAGTATTATTCCCACATAGCCGGTGCTAATGTTATTAATTGTATTATTAATACTTCAATAATTCATGAATTAAAAAAACGGAAACCTTTACACAAAGACAAATTCCACATATCGACTATAACAAATACAGTAGCATAAGTGTCATATCTCAATCATGTAACTAGTAGCTTTAATTAGCACTATGGAAAAGTAATTATAAAACAGGTGTTAAGCATATTTGACTTTTTATTAAATTACAAAACATCTGTACATATTCACTGATGAATATTTATACCATAATTTTTAACGATATATGTATTTAGTTAACAAAGTGCTTACCGCTGTCTGGAGACTTCGATATTTAAATAGAAACAAGACAAAAATAGAAGGTATTATATTTTAGAAAAACCTAACGCCTGATTTTTAATGAAGAGTGCATCCAGTAAAATAAAATACCTGCTTTGTATGACAGTAAACTAAACCTATAGTTACATTAAACGTGTAAGCACAGTAATCTTTCAGAATTCTGTTATTTTCTACCTCTTAGAAACAGCATAGTTTAAGTCTTTTACGCTGGAAAACTATCACTTAACATCCAATAGGATTATAGGTCCACAAGCCACTCGTTTAGAAACACTGGAAAGGCCACAGGACAAGGTTCTTCGAGGCTTCAGTGACGAGTAAAGAAAGCATAGTGCTCCTCCAGTTATACCAACTTGAGGCTTTCGCCCCCATATTTAGGTTGAATCAAGACATCCCAGGGGACGTTTAGAAGGTACAATTATTAAGAGGGACAAGATTTCTTTTTTATTATAAACTCCAACTGAAATATCAAAAAGAAATTTTACACTACCTGAATGTATTTTTGATGCATATTTAAATTTACCTTTGAAACCGAGTGTACAACAAAATCTTTAGGGTGTTTTAATCGATATAAACGATTTGATGTTGTTAGGGACATTTTTAAGGTGTTCGCATGACTGTGCCCTCACCGATGCCTTGCCGTTAAAGCCCGGCCGGCCGACCGAAAACTGAGCGTTTCTTAAGGCAGGTACCACCACTATGTGGAACCAACTGCACACTGCAGTATTTCTGTCGCAGTAAAGTAATAAAATCAGAGAGTTAATTGAATGTCTAGACAGTTAATTGAAGATCGATGTTCAATCAAGTCGCTAGCATTTTGATTTAAATAAAGCAGTGTCGAAAACGTTTAGCTATCTGAACGAAAGCCAGCGTGTTGATTAACAATGTAAATCAAGATGGTAAAACAAGACTCCGCCATGATTATTTCATTTGTTATTTCGGTGTGATAGTGAAGAACTGAGAGCTTGGAAATTCCGTGTTTTGTTTTATTGTAAATGGTTAGGTTAGGTTAGTCTTGTTGCCTAGGAACGTTTAGGAAACCCGTTAAACGCTTCGTTCACTCACTTTTCTGACGGAACTTTAGCGACTTGATTGAATATAGATCTTTAATTAACTGTCTATAGATTTAATTAACTCTCTGATTTAACTACTTAACTTCGACATTTCTATAGTATAGGATCCTTCAAAAGTATCGCTTAATATAGCGGTATCACTTAATATCAGGTGAGACTTCTGCCCGTTTGTCTCCGATTACAAAAAAAGGCGGATTGTATATACTATGTAAAGATAGTGTAGTGTAATTACAATTGTTTACATAGTCTTTCTACAGTCATAAAATAACGACATTACACCCGTGAGATCCATAGACATTTAGAGGAGTATGTCATATGTTTCGACTCTTGCCCTACATCTAAAAACACATAGTTTTAATTCCATTTTATTTAAACAAACTAGTTAGGACACCGAACATTTTAGGTTCTGATTTAGGACGTTGCTACCAGTATTTATTTAACAGCACCATACTAAATCCTCGTTTACACTTGTTAAGGCAGGCCTACATGCACCATCTCGCGTTACAAATATTTCTAGATAGACCAATATATATAATATATATCAAGTCCCCCACTAAGGCATTTCTGCTTTATCATTTGCTATATTTCATATATTATGTCCTCTTCATCATCGTGGTAAGAACGTATACTTGTTTGAAAAAAAATTTAGACCTAAATTATTTCAACTAACAAATAAATCTATTTTTTTTTAAATAAAGCTATCGTGCATGTTTGCACATAAAGTTGAAACCGTTTTTTTCAAGGGATCATACCGGTACAAGAATTTAACATTAATATCTATTGGTAAGTAGAATAGTACAAGCGCTGATATCAAATCGACAAAAAAAATAATGTTGTTGCAACTATTTTGAATGAAAAAAATAAATGAAAATTTTCTAAGGGTATATAAATGGATTAATATATGTATGGAGCAGTGGCTAGTGGCTACAGCGTGCGACTCTCATCCCGGAGGTCGTAGGTTCGATCCCCTGCTGTGCACCAATGGATTTTCTATGTGCGCTTTAACATAAGCTCGATCGGTGAAGGAAAACATCGTGAGGAAACCGGCTTGCCTTAGATCCAAAAAGTCGACTGCGTGCGTCAGGCACAGAAGGCTGATCGCCTACTTGCCTATTCGATTAACAACTGATCATGAAACAGATACAGAAATCTGAGACCCAGACCGATACCGTGCCTACCTATTCAGACGTATTGCATTTTAACCTAAGCTAATCGCGGAATAATTTATATACATATAGTTCACGGTACCATCTTAACACTACACCTAAAAATCCATCAACTCTATATATACAGAAAGATTAGAAAGAAACGCAGAAATTTGTATTATATAATAGGGGAACAAACTAACTGAACACCCATTAATATGCGTTGCTGACCTTTACGTTAGAAAACAATTTATTGAAACTATCACCAGTTAGGCATACAGCCAAACTCCAAGCTGTAAATGGTATATTTGATTTCCAAATTCACAAAAGGACACTTTCCTTAATGCGATAGACTTATACGGATATCTCCTAATTCATATTGGGCCAATTGAGTTGATCACGATTTTCCTGTAGACACCTTTGAGCTTAAATAAGTGCTTTCAATACAAGCCTTACTTGTATAAACATAGATTGATATTTAGATGTCTAAAATATAGATGTTAATTGCTATGTAACGAATGCAATGTAACAGTTGAAGAGTGACTAACGGTTACGGTTAAAAAAAACTCCACGTCAAAACTATGAAAGCCTGAGTGAGAAAAATGTACAGGTTTGACTCGTACAATAAATTTAATTACAATTTCTAATGCAATTGATGTGACTAGCAACTTTGTAATACAAGGTATGACACGCATTTTTTTTTTATTGGCTCATCTGATGTAAGTCCATGGACACTCAAAGCCAGAGGGCTCGCGAGCTTTTGCCGGCCATTTCAATATTGGTACGCTCTTTTATTGACTTACATTTAAAAAAACCTAGTGACGCCTAGTGGACCACAGATCTGTATATGTATCGCGATTAGTATTATAGTAGCCTTCTGTGCTAATACCGTCGTTATTGGAACTAAGAATGTCACATTATCATTTACTGTTCGAGCGAGTGTTAAATGCGTACATAGCCCAATGGTGCACAGCCGAATTTACCTACTCTATCTATCTACCTAAGGGAGTCACCGCTGAAGTCATCAGACCCACTTTAATTAGTACATATAACTTTTGTTAATTCTAGAGACAGTTAGCTACTTCGCTTTTAGTATATAAGTTACGGGGCTGATTTGTGAATATAAACCATCCAGGGCGCCACCTAAACGTATACAAAAGAATTCATTCAATTGCAGCCGTTTAAGAGGATTTCAGTCAAATACTCACGTACAGTAAAATTATATATATAAAGATGTTTAAGGTACCTAATTTGTAAATAAATAAATATATATATATATATATATAACCAGAATTTCACAATTGTAATCTTCACCCATATCCCGATTCATAGCAGAATCTTAATGGAATAACCACATTATCGAGTACATTAAAAGAATTACAAATACTTCGAAAGTCACCATGTAAACGATTTCCAAGACATTTCAGTCGCGTGCGAGATTTGATCAAGTATTTAACGTTTCGTACACTTGTGCTCGAAAGCAAATTCAATTTAAATTGCAAAGTAGTAAACATTAAAGGATTTTTAAAGCAGGTGGAAGTAAGCCTGTCCTGTAACCCAAAATTCATCACCAGGATACCCCAGCATTATACACTAGACGATGATCTAATATTTAATAGATGTGGTTAGTGCCAAATCAAGAAAGTACATATTTGACATTGACATTTCAGACGAAAGGATATAATCATAATATATAAACAATGTGTGCGTCTCGGGACGCCCCACAGAAGTGATAACTTAAACAAATGTAAGTGGAATTATTATTACGTAAATGTATATTAATATGATAATGTATGGAAAGATGCGCTTAAAAATAGTATTAATACACTATATATTGCTCGCAAGTGTGTCGCCAGCCTTTAAAAAATTGGTACGCACTTTTTTGAAGGTCCCTAAGTAAAATTCTAGCAAATACATTTCAGATAGATATCTGTGAAATTTCTGCAACTAGGAAATTGGACTGGACTTACTGGAAAAAGATGTATAGGACGACAAAAGAAATATTAACAGATGACGTTATAGAACTAGCTGTGAAAAATTGAAGGGAAATGGAAAAAATATAGAGGAGGCTTTTCCCTAAAAGAGACCATACAAAAAATAGACCACTAAAACAGAAAAAAATTAATCTAACTGATTTTTTTTATGTACATTATAAGAAATGTAAACTAACCAATTATTGTATGGGTTCATTAATAAAGCTTTAATTATAATAAATAATAAATGACATACCACACTAACAAGTAATAAATGAAGAATTTCCTGAGTAATTATATTTGAACGGTATTTTGCTGGCGACTGTACGACCGTGTACTTTTTCCTTAGTTTTAATGAATACAGGCGGCTTTTAATTAAATATGCCTTATCGGTGAAGAGACACCAATAAAGGTACCCCTTTTTATTGCGTTCCCTCCTGTATCAATTTGTTGCAATCAATTATCGATAGTGATAAAAGTGAGTCTGAAATAATGATTTATGCTTTCCGAATTTTCGAGGCCAACGGGATTTATATATTAACACTTCGTTGCATATAGAAATATGATACAATTAACATAATTAAATGAAGAGGCTAACTGGCAGCCTTATCGCTTTCGAGCGATCTGTTCCAGGCAACGATTGAGAAAAAAATTGGACAAGGCAAGCGCAAGTGCTAAAATACATAAGACATGTATGTAGATAATTAGCCAAAACAATCCAATTAAAACATATGTTAACCGTGTACAGCACAATATTTAAAAAAAGGACTGAAGAAAAAGTAAATACATGTAACTGTAGGGATTAAAAAAAATACACCTTGGGTTACATAACATACAACATATAAGAAACTATGTTCATCAGGAATAATGTAGAAATCGAATAGTGAAGGAAATTTTCCAATCGGTTCAGTGGTTTTTGAGCAAATTCAATTTAAACATACAATCAATACAATTATAAAATAATTAAATTCTGTAAGCTTCATATAATACTGGAAACACATACTACCTTTAGAATAGCATTCAATTCAAATTTGGAAACCTCTTTAATTTTGAATTTAGAACACATTTCGTTCTAAACTTGCCAAGTACCTTACCTCCGTATAAAGTTTTAAAAAACTAAATTCTTTCACCGTGAATGAGCCCACACTACGATGGCTGAATAATTCATCCGTGGTGTCTCGTGTTCCCTATCGCCTCACACATACCTATCGCAAACATGGTTACATCACTAGTATCTTTTCTCCTCGCCTGCCGTGTCACCACTAAGGGTGCGAACATGTCAATAACTAAAGCGAAACTATGATATTCAACAGACTATAATAAGCCCCGTACTGGTAAGACTGAATCAACATTCCTTTCGTATTATAACTAACGACTCTTAAAATCTCAGATCTAGTTCCAGCAATAATCAGCAATATTTTTTTCTTAGGGCAGTAAATGAATTGTTAACAACATCCAGACGGTATGCAATAATTTCACTGTTGTACTTTACAAGAAACATTTACTTTCTATCAAAAATATTATTATAATATAACGCAGAACTATACCAGGGACTTATATTACTTTTAAGATTCTTGAACACCTTGCCCTTGGACATGCCTATTTGAAAAGATTAAAGATGGCAATAACAAGACACGTCCAATAACCGTGTCTATAAATAAAATAAATCAGTGTTGCTGCAATCTATTTAGGTCTGGGCCTCAGATTTCTGTATCTGTAGGTGATCAGCCTCCTACCTGACGCAGGCTGTCGAATTTTTGGGTCTAAGGCAAGACGGTTTGCTGACGATGTTTTACTTCACCGTTCGAGCGAATGTTAAATGGGCACATAGAAAGAAAGTCCATTAGTGCACAGCCGGCGATCGAACCTCAGGGGTGAAAGTCTGGAAACACTGCTCTCTTTTAAATGGTTAAATGAAATTAAATCGGCAAACGAACTTACGACCTTAAGGATGAGAGTCACAAACTGAAGCCACTAGGCCAACACTGGTCTACGGTAACGGTGTGGACAATATAGACAATAATCACTCAGCCATAATGATTAAAATGGTATTCCCAAATCCGCTACCGCTCCCGCTCCCGCCATCTCTTACCCCGTTAACGATATAAAATCCGATCGCTTTGCGCGGCTGCCGCTGATGCTATCTCTATATCTCATTAGCTAATAGCCACCAAGCCAATTACACTGAGTGACGTGTCCGGGGCAAATTGTTGCCGTTTTCAGTTCAAAGATTTCATCAGGATTAAATGAATAGTCAATATATTGTCATTTTATAAACGCGATGTTAAATATAGATAATTTCGAAATAATCGATATTTCATCATTCGTATGTTGTAGTATCATGTCGTTATCAATTGAATAAACGAAATTGGAGCCGGGCAGAGCTTAAGACAACGGTCGTTCCTGTCGAGATTTGTGTCTATAAATCGTATAAAGAATCGTCAGTATCAAGAATATTCATAGCGCTAAATCACCTGCATCATGAGCACACCCACATACACACACTCACGTACTCACTTTCAAACTATCGCACAGGACAGCCGAATTGGGTAATACGGACAGAATGGCTTCCTCGCTATAACAAATGAAAACTAAGAAGACAAGTAACATTTCTTTGAATTGAAACTTCTTTATCGGCGTAGGAAAAAAACCGTCACATTTTTGGTTTACGCGTCACATTTTTCCGTTACGTTATCTTTTTCTTGTCCCTACCACGATTGATACAAGCCATTAATAACAAAAATATATAATAACGATAGCAATGATAGTAATAAATCTATCTATCTAATCTATTAATGAAATTCTGTAATAATCTCGGTGGTAATAAGGTAAAATGAAATAATTGTATTATTGTATTCATGTCTATGATAATCAAAGCTTTTGTTAAATTTTTCAAATTTTATTTAATTTAACCAATTTCAGTAAAGTTGCATATAATAGATCATTTTTTGAAAAATAAGGTCATAAAGAAGTTTCACTTCTTACGTGTGTACACTAGTACCCACACACATTTTTTTGTTATATATAGTTTCTGTTACCTTTACGATTACGAAATAAATAAATAAATGAGAAATTAATAGAATCATTTGTATCATAACATTAAAATACTGACTCAAAATAACGCGATATTTCCCCCTATAACACTACACTAATATAATCTTCTCAGGTTATATTTCTGTAGTGTGAAATTTATTATAATAATTTGCCAAATCCATAATTAGTTAGGCGTATCTTTACACTCAATTGTGTTATTATAAAATTAAACTAACTAATATATAAATAACTTGTGTGTGTGTGCTTCTATATTTTTATTTTTAATACGAGAATAATCCTACAACGTATGAGTTATAACGTATACATGCAATATCTGAACTCTCTCGAATCCCAATTTAAAAGATATTAGGGTAACATTTATAGCCGATTCATAGCGCTATGAATACTGAAGAACCGTCAAAATTTGATTAGAAACACGACACTCCAGCAGCCGCGATATAGAAACTTTGTTCTGTACTATAAGAAAGCTCTTCAGTAACGTAACCTCCTAGTTTTAACCGTATCTTGGGTCACAAGGTCTTATTTCCTGACAACCCTACTAAAAGTCCTTTCACACAATCGCAGGCGTCGTCGGGTGGCACCATTAGTACCGTCTGTATAAAGACGTTATCTGGACCCTTTGTGCGAATAACTTGACATTTAGAAATGTACCTAACAAAGTTATACCTGATGCTTATGACAAATATTTGTACCATAGACTAAACCTGGCTTGAAAAAATGAGTTTAGTATTAATTTTACTCCACAGATTCTAAATTTATAATCTAATTTCCATTTAACATAACAAGTTAAGGGCGTAGAGCGGGCAAGAAGAACTGGCAAGAACTCTCCACCACTCTTTTTAATCGCCAAGTTTAGTCATACGAATTGTTTGAACTGGAGCAAATCAATGCCAACGATTAGGATCACCTGAATAATCGTCAAATTTATAAAAAGCTTTATTGATTAATTTAATTGAAATTGAATTTATTCAGTGGAAATTCTCTAATTTCACTTGGTAGTTATAAAAATGAATACAATTTTCATATTAAGAAGTGGTTTATCTGCTGGAGCCTAATTGGTCGAACGCTTAGATTAGTTCTGTTTCAAGTATATACTGGTGAAAGTTACCATTTGTTTTAAAAAAAATGTTTATATTTTTTCGTACATACAACAAGGCTTCAAGAATATTGACCAACTAGAACGGAAACGCGAATTATATTATTTGACAAGATAATTTGAATAAATAAAGCAATGTTGGCCTAGTGGCTTGAGCCTGCGACTCTCATCCTTACAGTTCGATCCCCGGAACCACAATGGACTTTCTGTTTATCTGCGCATTTAACATTCGCTCGAACGGTGAAGTCGACGGCATGTGCGAGGCACAGGAAACTTGTCAACTTGCCTATTAGAATGATCATGAAACAGATTCTTATTTCAACTGATAACACAACGTACTTTAGTTATTATTCGTGGCCGAGCAGAACTCACTCAAAATGTATAGAATCTTTTGATATATGTATTTATACGATGCCTCGACTACTTATTCGTCTCATAACAGATTCAGTAAGTTTACATTTAGTTGGTCATTATTTAAATTTTTGTAAAAAAACATCTTGTTCTGTATACAGAAGGAAAAATATTCCTAAGAACTAGTAACTATATCACAGCATCGTTCTAAACATTTCGCAAAATACCAATTTCAAGTGATACTGTCCACTCAATACTCATTACGATAACACTTATCTGATCGAAGGGAACGACTTCCATTCTACAGAATATGCTATCAAGTGTTAATCCAAGATTACAGCGCGCTCGCGCCGCAATATGACTGGAGCCCACTCAATACCACATAAAATTTGCAGGTCATTTTATCATTGTGATAGAGAGGGCATCGTTTGAGCAAGCATTTGAGACTGTTAATAATTAGGTATTACTTCGTTAAATGGTTTTTATTGTTTTCCTTTTGTGAATGTTGGAACTTTTTTGTATGTATTACTAGCTGACCCGGCAAACGTCGTTTTGCCATATATATTATTTCCAAAAAAAAATGTTTGTTTCATAAAAATAACCGTTTATATATTATTATAGTACATAACTATAATAAAAAATAGGGGATGATCGTAGAGGGGTGACAATTAAGGGTTGTATTAATTTTTGTACGCTGTATCATAATAAAATAAAAACAAAACAATTTGTCTAAAAAATAAAAAAATACTGAATATGCAATAAACTAATTTATAAGCATCGGTCGAGCCATTTCGGAGGAGTATGGGAACGAACATATGACACGAGAATTTTATATATTAGATGTATTCCATCGTTGGCTATATCTGTAGAATACATATTTCTATAGTATAGTTATATTAGCTATAGGATTACAATATAAATAAGCCAGTCGCAATTTCAGACAGCGAACTAAAATTCATATATATTGACTGGACATCCAAATCCTACCAAACGCCACCAAACAGGTGATGAGTTAATTAATTACGAATTGTATATTTATAAACGCTTGCCAACGGTCAGCAATACTATATTTAATATGACAAGCAAACAACATACACGAAGAGATAAAAAAAATATAAAAACAAAATGATTCAAAGTGGTGAGCTCCAGACCTAGCTCGTTTATCAGAATGCTCAATCTGGATATTGGTGAATGGCCAAAACGCTGACTTCAAAAAGAGTCTAATGGTCCGGGGTATCTAGTGGGTGTCAGTGTTAAAAGCAAAGCTTTCATACAAAACATTCATTGGATTGCCATAACTCACTGCTAGGCAGCTCGACCGTAAAGTACAAACAAGAGGCACGGTGCAGTTTCCATAGATCATAGCTCCATTAATTTGGCGGGCTCACGACTACCGATACACCGGCTGCGACTAATGACTCATAAGGAACGGCTACACGATCGATGTCACGAGCTTTAACTCGCATCTGCGCAAGCGACGCGACAGAGGCGAGAATGCCGACCTACTTCGTGGCGCGCGCAGCCACAGACTAACTACAATAGAATACTGTGAATTCCTTAAATGGATAATATATTGTCTGTATAGTATAACGATTTGTCAAGATAGAAGCTGACTTATAAAAAGTATGCGTATATAATTCAATTAAAAAGATTCCATCTCATCATAGCTTCCAAACTGTAAAGCTCGATAAACATCCTAACAAATGTGTAACAATAAAAAATATTACATCGAATTGATAAAATCAACAACAACATAACAAAAGTGAATAGCATAAAAATGGCCTACATTAGAATAAAACCTGACTGTTGATAACTTGTGAGCTAAAATAATATTGTTAAAATGTATGTTATCGATACGGTTAAAATTATATAAATGTTATTAAGTTAGTGAATAAAGGCTTTATTTTTGTTAATAATTAGGAACGAAAAACGGAGACTAAAAAGTTTGTTACCATGGCAACGATTTCTTCATATAAAAAACCAATCTTTTCAATAAGTCATTAAATAACATTGTAAGTAAATGTATGTATATATAAAAACGTAAGATATCGTTTACAGATATAATTCAACTCTCAATCAAAAACGAGCCAACAGTAGTTACCGTCAAATTGCCCAAGCGATAATCGAACGATGCCTTTATTACAGCGGGATCGGTTGGACTTTGACCTGAACCAAATTATATGTTACGTCTTGTATGGAGGCTATTTAATACTTGAACAATGTATGAAACATCGCTTATACAACGATCTACATGCTTCCTATTTAGAGAAATAATATCATACAGACGTGTACAACATGCAAGGAACAGAAACGTAAACGTTGCCAAACTCACACAAACACTCCAAACTCCAAATTTCAGCTTATACAACGATCTCCATACTTCGTATTTAAAGAAATAATGCTATCACAACTTGCTTGGAACAGAAACGATTGATGTGTACTGAAAATCTTTAAATCCGAGTAAATTGGCAAAATCACGCAGGGCTACCAAAATAGGTCTCTATGCACTAGTTATTCTAAGTGAGTTGGGACGTAACTCTCTCCACGATAACATCGGCACGAGCGATGGCGATGAAACTCGAATGTTTACGATTTGATCGGGCGCGTGCGCAATTGTTTCAACTTTAACTGTACACTTTATTTATGTACGAAGCCTGGCTTCCATCGTCACGTATTGTATGTTTAATGCGCATAAACCAGCCTTTGGTTTATCTTTAAATAAGGTTAGACATTGTAGAATGCTATCTCAATCATTCCGCAATGTTATATTTAATGAGCTTTTTCTGGGGCATACACCTTTCTCTGGGCTGGAGTTTTTGCTGCCTAACGGTATTTAGGATTTTTAGCAGCCGCTTTAATAGGTATTAGAGATTTTAATTTATTACTTTGACGTTTAGTTTATAGTTAGAAACGCGAGATTCCTTCAACGAATTATGTGAAAGGTAGTTCTGCTGCTAGGTAGTATGCATCTATTATTTTTATATATATCTACAGGAACCCCGGGCCTTATCGACTGACTAGAGTGTGGCATTCAGCGAGCGACAGTCATCCTTGAGATCGTAGGTTCGATCCCCAGCTGTGTATCAATGGACTTTCTTCCTACGTACGCATTTAACAATCTCTCGAACGGTGAAGGAAAACATCGTGAGCAAACCGGCTTGCCTTAGTCCCAAAAAGTCGACGACGTGTGTCAGGCACAGAAGGCTGATCACCTACTTGCCTATTAGATTGCGACATCATGAATTATATATAGATATATGAGGCCCAGATCTAATAAGGTAAGGCCACTGATTTTATTTTTAAAACAGTGAGAACTAGGCACGGTTTAATTATCATAAATAAATGTATATAAATACATATCCCATTCAACGCAAAGGAAGATTACAATTTTGAATACACAATAGCATAAGGCATTAATACACAAGTCGAAATAAATGAGAGCAGAATATCATCGCACGTGTCGGCTGTATGCAAATGCGCATTAAAATGCAAAATGGCGGAAGCGCGCACGCGAGGTCCCGGGGTCGCACCACCACGCGCCATTGTCCGCGCTGCATCGCGTTCGGTAGCAATGAGATAGGGCTGCCATGAATAAAGCCGATACGAAACTTATCTAGAGGAACTACTCTTTGAATTATGTATTATTATATACAAATATTGTAAGTGACTTGTCTTCGGATAAAAATTGTTTACACGTTTTAAATGAGTTTTAACCGGGCTAAAGATAGCTCAAAACATAGTCTTCAATAGATGGAAGCCTTAAAACAAAACTTAGACAGTCATCGCGGCCCATGGACACCTTTTAGTAAGCGAGTTGCCAGCATTTGAGGAATATACGTATCTCTTACGGAAGGAAGTCCACTAGGAGTCTAACTAGTACGTAATTCTTCGTTTAAGATTATATTTTACTTTTTTATCTAAAAAGTGCGGTTTTTGCCGGCTGTTGTACTTTTTTACGGTTGTAATGTAAAATTATTTAATAAGCGTAATGTATATTTTCTCACGTAATGTTCTTAATGAGAAATAAATATAATAAACCGTGAGATATGTTTGTGAATATTTAAATATAAAATATTTCTTTAACGTATATAAACGTGAATTAATTATATAATTCGACGTTCCGTGCTTTCAGCGATGGTGGTCAGCGAGAGATTGCAACATATTGACAGATGACGTATTACGCGATACACAAAATCACTTGACAGCGAGACAGTGGTCAATAACAAAAACCATTTACATCCTATACTATGCTCAAAGGCTTAAGTGGAAATGGGCAGGCCACATGCTATGCTTTCTGATCGGAGGTGGACAATAAAGGAAACGTTATGGAAAAGCCCTCAAGGGAAGAAGAAATGAAGAGGTAGAGGATAAGTACTAACTCAATGGGAAGACATGGTCAAAAGAAAACCAAGCCGGAGCCAGATAGCACACGACCATGACAAATAAGCATCTTTAGAGGAGGTCTTTACCGGATTAAGGGCGCCATCAAATTTGCCGCAACGTGTAAATAAATAACGCGCGGTTGCAGCGCTACAGCCGCGCGGCCACGCATCTGTTCATCAGATCGACTAGTGCTATGCGCACGTATTTTTTATACTATAGACTTGTAACATGAACGAAAATCAAGTTGATGAGAATGAGAATCGCCCAGCGATATGGGATTGGAGGTCCGACAAGTAGAGCAATAAAATAGAAAAGAAAAAGGCATGGAAAGAAATATGCAATAAATTTATTGAGAATTTCACAAACAAAACAGCATGTAAAATAATTTTATATTTTCTTTACTTGCCATGACAATTCCCCTTCTGGGCTAACAATATGAATCCTTTTTCATTTTAATTGTAACACTAAGAACAGTGCTTTTTCGTAAGAGTCCATCGTGAAAATATGTACTACACTACGATTCTCAAACTCAGCGACAGAAGCGTGGCAGCAGATTAATTTAAGTAATAATATATACATATAGACTAAGTAACAAAATAGTGTGAAAAGCAAGGAATTAAAGAATTTTTTTTTTAATATATTGTATTAGAAATACTGAAAACAACCCGTGTATATCGTTTATATTCGCTAAAGATCGCGTAAACTAAAGACGACCATAAGTTGTTACCACCAACCCTACTAGCTGCGTCTGATTTGAAACAATTTAACTTGTAATGAAGTTCAGTCTGCTCTAGCAATAGATATAGGCTTTAATGTTCGAAGGGCAGAGGCCAAGACTTCTAATGAAGTACAGATAGTCTATGGTGAGACTTTCTAGGTAATTCGAAACTAAAAAATTACTTAAATTCATTTCAAACTTAGAACAAAATTAATTACTTACAGTTTTTTAACAGACTCAAATATTTAATATATTGATGTAGACGTGTGTCTATGGGTCACAAATACGGTAAAACTAAAGATTTAATTTTTAAAAGGCTTCAAATGAAAGTTTATTTAGATATTTTTGTGGTGTTTTAAAATATATATATTTATTTATATTTTTTATCAATTCAATATTTATCGTCTCCGTAAGCAGCTGTCAGTAAACGCGTGGCCATGTTTTAAATTTACCATCATACACCACTCTCTGCAATCAATTTGACAAAGTGTCAACGACGGCATCATATATTTATATGAAAATATTTTCAACACTTTTCATACAAATGACAAGTTCTCGGTTAGCGAAAGATTGCCAAGCTCATGGCAACGATATTGTAGAAATTAATGAATTGTGTAAAGTGATATTAGTAAAGACTTAGATATTATATTATTGACATTACTAAGATAATAGGAATACAATAACTTGTAGTTAAAATATTGACTATTTACCCATACACCATATAACTTTATTTAATTTTTATTGGTACACAAATATAATAATGAGTTTTTTTTATTTCGTTGCTTACGAATTAAATATATTTATTTCCAATATATTTCAGAAAAAATGTCAAGCCAGGCTTAACATTTTTTTCTTTAATAACATGGAGAAAACCGCATGTACGCTTAATAGACACACGTGTGTTGCCTTTTAAGAATTGGTACGCTCTAAGAACTCTAAACATAAAAAACAGACCAATGAGCAGAAAGTACAAGACAAGTATCGCTTAACCGCTTTTAATGTATTAATAGAATGGTAATGGTCAATGTATTTATGGTTAAAATTTTACTAGTCTGCGAAACGGGTAATTTCATTTATTCACAAAAAATATTTTTGATTAAAGTATCAAAACGATACAGTCGAACTATAATGACGTAACGTCTTGATAATATCAAATAGGTTCTCTAATCCCAAGATTCTATATTAAGTATTTTCATAATCTGTTTACGGCACTTATAAAAACTGAAAAATGTTCTTACGACTCGTTCAACAATAAATAAAACAATTGATAAAAAACTATAATTTATTTTAAAACTTAAACTAAACTTAGAAATAGTAAAAACATTTTAAAAGTCAAAAAAGAACATAAGTTCACGTAATACAGTTAAAAAGTTTTAAACAAAATTAAAAAAAAATTAAAATATTGAAAAACAGAAGAATACTTTTATAAAACAAGAACAAAATCCAGTCCTATGATACTGATAAACACAAATGTGTCTGTTAATAATTAAGCCATAAAAGCCGTAAGCAGAATATCAAAATACATATAAATTATAAAAATCAGTCAATAAAATAATCGATATATGAAACATCCCTTTCAAACCCGTATTTTTTAATATAGTAGAATTCGAATCCCGTCTATAAATAAAAATATTTTATACTTCGAAGTTATATCACTAAAGGTCCAATATTCGTTTATTACTAATTTTCTATAGAAAATCTTCTTAATATTTCTTAACAATAAAGCGATTAAATACTGTGCGTTCTTCATATATTTAACTGTCAAATCTTCGTTCTCTATTATCTGTGGTCTCACTATATATATATGATAGTGCTTTAAAACGCCTCGCAGAAATAAGTGACAGTTAAAATATAAAACCTCTGTCTTACAACTCTATGCCGTCATTCACACTCACACACACCCACACAGCTAATATAATGATGAATGCTACGCACACTTTCACATACACCGGCGATGACTCCTCACGCCCCTGTATTGCTTGTAACTGCAACTCCTGTGGACAATATACCATTTTTATTTGTATCCATAGATTATAAACAATATAGAAAAACATAGATTAAAAACATTTTATTCGTCACATAGGTATAATGCACACTAATTAATGTCAACACGTGGAACGAATTCGTGGACCTGGCAGTGCTGACAACTTGACCTCAAAACTGGTTGCCGAAGAAAGGCCTTTTTTTATTACTTGTAATTTTTATTTATTTCAAAGTAATGGTCCGGCCTGATCCCAAGGACATAGATGATCTTCATCTGGTGGAAATTTCAATTTCCTCAATTCGTTTATAGCTGGAAATGTTATCAGAAGCTCGAACTGGCTTATTTAGGGAATCAAGGATAAGAGGCAATTAATATCCTAGCCTTTTAAAAGGCCGGCAACGCACTCGCGAGCCCTCTGGCATTGAGAATGTCCATGGGCGGAACCATTTAACATCAGATGAGCATCCTGCCCGTTTGCCCCCTATTCTATATAAAAAAGAGGCTTAAAGGATGGCTAGAGTAAAACAACTGGAGGAGTCAGGCGGCTAGCTCAATAACAGAAGAAATAAGTACACCTGGAAGTCACTTAACACCAGTCAACATTATCTCAAATATGACTGAGCCGATTCTGAATAAAATTCCCTCGTTTCCTAATTCCTGGTTTAATCAACCAATCAAAATGATCTTAATACGACTTTTAGTTTCGAAAAAATTGTGACAAATACAATAATTAAAAAGTATTCATTAGAGTTATATTCAAAGAGCTAAAAAAACTTTGTAAAGGGAGCATTTGACGTATTACGTCACACAATTTTTGGAGATTCTTCATCGTAACGTTTTCTGTATCCAATGGTATAGTAAAACGTTGACACAACCGTGTCCGTCCCTTCCCGTTATGAGCACTATGATAGAACCCCTCGGCCTGAATCTTTAATAAAAATAAAAAAAATCGCTATTTCTGCTAAAATATTACAAAATACGTACCTTGGCATTTCGTTCTTTATATTTAATAAATGGTACAAGAACAACTTTCTTATTATTGGCGAACGCACGTATAACTGTTTTCGCAAGATCTCGACGGGACAACGCTATCAACGCGGATGTGTCGTCCAAAAACTGTACTAGTATTTGGCCTGAAACAATAATTTGTTATATTTTTATAACATAACTAGTTGACACGGCAAACGTCGTTTTGTATATTATTTCCGGGATTTTATATTAATAAAAGTAGCCTATCTACTATAATAAAAATAGGGGTTGAACGTAGAGGGGTGACAATTAAAGGTTGTATGTATATTTGTATGCTATTGTGTTTATATATTTGTATTTTTAATTATAGTAGATAGCTTATTTTTATTTAACAAAAAAAACAGTTTCCTTGAAATAATATACATGGCAAAATGACGTTTGCCGGGTCAGCTAGTAATATATAATATAATCTCTTAAAGTAATAATTTTAGATTTAAATAAAAAAAAACAATCAAAAGCAGTTATTATTTACATGAATATTTTAAACTTATTCAATGATAAGAAGCACTTTAAATATATTAATATTACTAATTTACATATAAAAAAAAATAATTACCATAAGCGCTAAACAATTGGGTAATCTCATTCTTCTGCCAATCCTTTGGAAACGTCAAGTGGAAAACATGATCCCTCGAAGGTGATGCTGAAATAAGAAATCTTGTAGCGTTTTTTTAAACAATAATAAGGCTCTGATTTGTGATACCGCATGTTTGTGTCTTTATAAAAATTAGTACACCGTTACGAGTCGATTTGAGTAAAACAGACATTTTTAATTCGGTTATAATTTCATTAATACCATTTAAAAAGGACAGTTTCCAGACTCTCATCTCTTAGGTCCCATCCCCGGCTATACTAATGGATTTTCTTTCTATGTGCGCATTTAACATTTGCTCGAACGGTGAAGGCAAACATCGTGATGAAACCGGCTTGCCTTACACCCAAAAAGTGGACGGTGTCAGGCAGAAGGACGATCACGTATTTAATTGACAAATTATCATGAAACAGATACAGAAATCTGAGGCCCGGACCTAAAAGCTTGAAGCACCACTGATTTTATTTCTCCACTTCAAATTAGGACTCGCATTTTTCCATAAATCATTAACAAAAAAGGTAACTTTTTTGGCAACTCATTACTGAACACATTTAGCGAATATATTTTCTTAATTTTTACAAAGCAACGTTTTGTTTATTTGTTAATAATAGAACACAAGAACACTTGAAAGAAAAGAAAAATTTTAACCGGATTAAAGCTATTTGTATTATTAATAAATTATAATAATTATTTTACATATTTTTTTTATATTTTTAATTTACAATCCGCGAAAATAGAGGACACCTCCGGGGAAATAAATACAGATAACACAACTTTCTCCCCAGCTGTGATACTTTTGACATTCAACACCTTTTGTCTTCAGCCACCGAGACGACGCACGCTGTAAAGCACGCGAAACGTCGGAAAATTTTAAATTTATAATTATGTAAAATAATTATAAGTTCATAATAATACAAATAGCTTTAATCCGGTTAAAAAAATGTTTTCTTTCAATGTGTAGAAGCTATGTTAACCAAAGACAATACTACAAGAACACTTCTTAATAGTGACTGTATGTAGTGTCATCGGACACTTTCTACTTTTTACTAAGTAATAATAGTATAACAATACACTTACGATCATCACCAGCGAGGTTCATAAACGGCGATTCCTGATGCGCGGTTTTCGCCAAAAACACTTTGTTTAAGAAAGGCCGTAATTGCACGCTGTCAGCTGTCACGCGTCCTGAACCTTCGCCGCGCATGCGTGCTAGATGAGCATGCATAGATAAGAAACATAGACCGGTGACATATGCGTCATATCCTGCCTCGTGTTGCTTATGAGGTGTTTGACGGTAACCCCGTCCATCGACTGAATCTAAAAACAGTTATTTTATTGGTCTAATTTATTAGTATTTATTTATTCGTCAATATAAAGCCACAACTAACTATATTTTTGTAGGTTTTAAAAAAAGTATGTCACTATTCGGGAACAAATTTTTTGAACTGTTATTTACATATACGAGAAGTTATGAAAAAAATAATGGCCAGTATTTTTATTATTAGTTATTTCATCTTACAACTTACTAGTAAATAAATAGCCGGTAAAAAGGATGGAATGGGAAATTCGATAAATAGTTCGACAGTTAGCTTTAGGACGACACTCGTGACTGCCGCTATAGCTATTTCATGATTTTATAATTTGTTACTTATGTTTGTTTACTTTAAGTTTTAACTGCCGAACTTGTTACTAAATACACATTTTTTCTTACCAAGACTACGTTCAACTGCCGCGTTAAAACAGTGCCTAACTTTCCAAGGCCGTAAACTACATTAGAATGATGAAGACGAACTTGCCATGGTTTGCCATCAAAAAAAATTAGTCGAAACGCAGTTTAACTAAAATACGTCTCTCGTAACTACAGAGACTTCTACTAAATGAGTGCAGACAAGACAACCTATTCTAATACTATAAATGGTGAAACAAAATCTTGGCGATAAAAGAGTGGCGTAGAGTTTATTGCCAGTTCTTCTCTTCCGTCCTACGCCCTTGATTGGAGAACTGGCAGTAAATATAAAATCAAAAGCATTTTATATACATTTCTGTTTTTGACCTTCATAAGTGTACATTGGGTTACCTATATAAATAATTGATTTTGAATTTGAATTTATAAAAAGGTATGTATGTTTTTACATATATACTAGACAACTGCTGGACCGATTTGAAAAATTCTTTCGCCATTTTATTTTCAAAATATTAAAAAAAATTATTGTCTATATAAATATGACAATATATTCATTCCAATAAAATTAAAAGAAAAATACAATTCGCGACAAATATACTTAGTCTGGCAATAAACACTGTTACAATTAAAAATTAACAAAATTATATTTGAATTTGTGATTTATATTTTTAATGACGTACTAGAATGTTTCTTAACTGATAATTTAAACAAGAATATGGTGGAAAATCAAAACTACTACTAAAGCGGTACGCAAAAAATTTACAGAAAATTTTTGTTTACGGATGAGAATTTTGAACTTGAACAACATTTGAACAAACAAAATTACCGTATTTATGCTCAAAGCTCTAACGAAGCTTTCCAATTAGTCAACAGAGTGCAACTTGGGCACTATCCGACTGAAGGAGTGACTGAGCCATACTTTTATGAAAAAGGTATCAAAACGTCGACACAAGTGTATCAAGAAATCATTCTTGAGAAGGTAGTGAAGCCCCTTAACAACACTATGTTCAATAACCAAGAATGGTCCTTCCAGGAAGACTCGACGCAGGGTCATAACGCTCGGTCTACCTAGTCTTGGTTGGAAACAAACGTTTCGGACTTCATCAGAGCTGAAGACTCGCCGTCATCCAGTCCCAATCTTAATCCACTGGATTATAATTAACGGTCAGTTTTAGAGAGTATGGCTTGCTCTAAACGCCATGATAATTTGGAGTCCCTAACACAGTCCGTACGATTGGCAGTGAAGTATTTTACCACGGAAAGAGTGTGTACTTCTATTGATAACTACTGGCCTCAACTTTTTATAATAGGATGAGGGTAGGGACAAAAGATAGAGAGAATAAGAAGAGATAGGGAAAAAAAGAAAGACACGGGCGGTGCCGTGTATTGGACGCTTTTTAGATATACATTGTGTATTGTGTGATGTACAATTTTGGATTATTTCGGTTATAACTGTGTTGAGGGGTATGTTTTTTCAAATTGTGAAGCTATCTGAAATGTTTTCTTCTTTTTTAGCTTTGGGAAACGCCCTCAAATTAGATGTTCATTATTGAATAATAAATTAACAAATTTGTTTATGTGGTAAACATTACCACATATAATAGGTTTGTTAGGATAAACCAAAATCCTCCTAGCGCATACATTTATTTAGTTAAGTTAATGATAAGATTTAGTTTAACATATTTTAGTTATGTATTTTTCAAGCTTACTTGTTTGAAGTTCCTTTTATAAATATCCTAATATGTGCTAATTTGTTTTATTTAATGCTAAAACCCCATAACAGTTTATAATCTTTTTATAGTTTGTTATTATAATTATTTTATATTTATGTATTAAACTATACTTTGTGTCTACACACTGTAAAAGTAATAAATGTTATTTGCAATAGATAGATTTTTTGTCTTTATTTCAGTATTTATAGCAAGACTAGGTAAGTAAATATAAGAAAAACCAACCAACAAATCCTCGATCATTTCACGAGATTTTTTTCTCATCAATAGATAACAATTAACCAATGTTATTACTAATTTTTAAATATTCACCTATTTCTGGCATAGAAAATGGTCGCTGGGATAACGTAACTAGAAGATGCTGTAGAATGCTTGAGGTTAACTTATCTTTAAACGGCGGTAAACTGGACATATATTTAGTATCCAACACCCTGAAATTAGAAAAAAAAATCACTAATATTGTTAGAGGAAAGATTGTTTGTTTATATTGAATAGGCTGCAAAACTACTGAACCAAATTTAAGTTGGTATTCGGACCTGTATGAAATTTAGCTAATATAACCTAAGGTGTAATAAATATAATAATCAATATCAAATATAATAAATATTAATATAATATTCTGTAGAATAATGGATGTCATAATGGATGCCATGTCTTATTCTACAGAAGCCTTAACATGGCATGTCGTATTGGCATGACTGAGGTTTCAAAACCTAACCCAGACACAGCGCAAGCTTTCTAAATCACTCATGCACACTATCACACACACTTCAATCATCGGACAAGGCAGAATACAAAATACTACCTCGACGTCCGTCGTTCCAGAACTGAGCGTTTCTTAAGGCAGTTTTTGCCGCGCACTACCACTAAGTGGAACCAGCTGCCCACTGAAATATTTCTGACTTACGAGTCCTTGAAGAAAAAAGCGTTCTAGGTCTTAAAAGCTCGGCAATGTGAGTGTTCATGGGCGGCGATATCGCTTAATAGCAGATGAGCTTTCTCTCCGTTTGCACCCTGTTAAATATTTTTGTATGTATCACTTATATTCCTTGTGTTTTAAATAGCTGTGGGTTAGCCACTAACCAGGGGGCTAGTTTGGTAATATTATGACTTTAATATTATAAAGATTATATATTTATTATACATGAAGCTATCACTTCATTGAGCCTGCTGATAATCAGTGTTTCTGGTGACAACCACCAGAGACAGGCAAGTTTCTTATTAAATTATTTTTATTTTTTTAATTCTATGTGCTAACTCTTGCAACAATAAAGGAATATAGAAGACCTTAAGAGCAGGGTTAAAGGCTTAGCCGCTACGTTTGACTTCGAAAGATACTTTTTCTCAAAAACTTGACTTGACTGTCGTAATAAATGTCATCTAAATTTCGACTCAGGCACAAAAGGACTATCTACTAAAACTCAACAATAAAACAAATATAAAAAGTGAAAAATATCGAAGAGAATTTATTTATTTAATTACAGAACAATCACATAAAACACAAACACACACACACAAAAGTAAGTGGAAAGACCTGGGCTCATTGACCCTTCACTAATACATAATAACCACATACTAGCGCATGCGTGATATCCCACATGCAGTAATGCATACAAAATAAATGTCCACATTTGACGGACCCGCCCGACATTGACCCTATAGGGAATCCCACACAACAGTACAAGATAAAAACTTTATATTACCTCGGGAACATGCAGTGTGCAAATTCTTTGAAGGATGAATAATCAACTGGCAATGGTTGGAAGAAGTGGTTCAATGTGTGAAGAAGATCGAGTAACATATTGTGGCCTATAACTAGTTTTCCCTGAAATAAAAGTATTTAGGTTATCAAAGCAGACCACAAAATACACAAACCATTAATAGTTTTTTTTATTCCCCTGCCATTGTGTCCAGGGACTTTTTCTATCTCTTTAAATTTTACTTTTAGAAAATACAATATATACGCCATTAATAGTTGACTCTACATCGTACACAGAATGAAATAAAAAAGAGTTCTTTTTCTTCTGTGTTCATCTGTTTTTATATATATATATTTAAAAATTTCATTTATAAGTACATACTTGAGCTCTAAGTATTGTGCTGTAGCTTTGCAGGTACCCAAGTAAAACAGTTAAAGTCTTACTCTCTATCAGAACAGTTATTTGACTAACCAAAGTTGAATAAGACAGTCAATAATACAAGCAAGACAAAATGAGAATAATTGTGACATACATTAACCATAAGGGCAAAACAGAAAGGGTAGCTATTTGTTTTATAGTACAATATCAACCACAGACCTAAGTCTAAGAACCTGGAGAGACTTCGCCAGAAGATCTGAGGATCAGCCTCAGCGTTAATAAATAAATGAAACAGTAACAGTGACAATGAATTTTTTCTTCTAATCTGACATTAATGAAATCTTCTGTTATATAAGGAATTAAAAAACCCTTACCGATTGACTAATTAACCTAGCGATTTTCGAGAAACCAATGGCTTCTTCCAAGTCTTCCCATTCTTTCTCTTTCCTTTCGTCATCCTTATTCTTTCTTTCGTCTGATGATGACAATCGTGTTACTTTCAAAATCCTAAAATTTTTATTAAATGTATTTTGCATTGCATTAAAAAAAGTATAATATGCAAAAAATAAGTTTTGGGGGATCATTTATTTATTTAAATAATAAACATTATTAAAAAAAATTGAAAAAAACAATGTCTAAGAATAAATTATTTCAATGTAGGTAAATTTTTATTCAATTGCAAATATGTAGTTGAAGTATTGTACCTGTCTTTATTCTCGAATACTTTAGTTTCCAAGAACACATCATTTTTAAATCGTGAGCCTAGCTCTTGGAAGAGCAGCCGTCGCACAAATGCATTACATCTATCAACTTCCATCTCATTTGACTTATTCTCCTTGACAAATGCACCAACTTTCGTACTGTAATAAATTTATTTACAAAAAAAAATAACAGTTTATGCTGATTAATTTAAGAGCCACCTCTTAATATTATATTTGAAAGTCAAAGGCAAAAATCATTTATTCATATAGGTAACACAATGTACACTTATGAATGTCAATAAAAAAGAAATATACATTAAATGCTTCTAATTTTGCAGCCAGTTCTCTAATCAAGGGCGTAGAAAGGAAGAGAAGAACTGACAATAAACAAATTTAAATATATGAAATACATAAGTATTGCATAGATACAAGGTAGATCAATTTGGAAACTAGTAAATATAGGCAAGATAACTTATTAGGTTGCAAAGCTATTGCAGTGTTTCATTGTATATAATATTTAGTACTAGAATAACTAAGGCTTTGCAATAATTATTATTTTACAAATCATATTACTCAAAAGTATTATTGTTTATAAGTCAAGAATGTCTTTTTAAAAATGGTGTAAATGTATTATTTAACAGGTAAATAAAATTAATTAATTTAAATTCAATATGCTTGTTAACATGTTTGGAAGCACTTCAACACAAGACACAATTTTTGCAAATTTTGTACATACCAGATTTCTTCAATCTGAGCTTTATACTCATCAGGAATAGTTATTGTTCCCTTGTCATTAGAATATGATTTTTGCCTTTCAGTCAGCTGTTCTCTTAGCTTGGTCTCTATTGGTTCTGTCATATATGATATGCCTAAAATAATTTGTGAAGATTTTAAAATAGAACCAAATTAATTTATAAGTTGTGTTCTGATTGAGGACAGCTTGGTGTTATAATAAAGAAATGCTTAAAAGCCAAAAGGCAGGAAAGATGTATTATTTTAACAATTTGATTTTGTGTGCAGAAATCCTCGGAACAGTGAGGTCGCTCCGTGAAGACTGCGAAGTCCCCAGGAGGCTTCTGTGCTTTTGGAAGGAGTTAGGCTGGCTTAGTTAGCCAGGACTTTAGGCAGAATGGACCTATTGAACGTCTAAGTGTGGAAACTGAGTCCACACATACCTACATACAATAATTTGATTTACTTGTTCTCAAGATCAAGATTCTCAGTAAATAAATATTATATATAAATAGAAGTTTCTTCTTAAAGGTTTAAGTCAAATAAACGAAGTATATTAACCAATATTTATCTTCGTATTCTAGATTTATAATAATTAAACAGTTTAAATAAATGATGAAACACACAATATTTTTCCAATTTTTTTTTGTAAACATAACTCTCATATTGTTTTTTTTAAATAAATGCTTACCGTCTCTAAAGAGTTTGTTGAAGTCAAAACCTTGTAAAGCAAGAAATTCCAAACTAGAACTTTGGCACACAAACATTTTATCATATCCTGGGCGTCCCCTGGGAAATAAGTAGAAGTTATACGCATGATTCCGGTATTTCTTCATTTTCTCATCCCAAATAAATGCGCATAGCCCGAACTGTATTAAAAGAAACTGTGTAGAACCGTTTAACAGTGTCAGATAGTACTCTTCAGGAGAATCAAACATAGAGACGTCTCTGCCATCTATTAATCCCGTGAACTCCGCGTCGATTACGAGAAAGTCTGCTTCTTCAATAGATTCAGATACTAGAGGCAGCGCCTCTTTAAAATCTGAAATAAAACAAAATTGTATAGTTCACGCAATTGATTGAAAAACATGGGTTGTGTGCAAGAACTTTACATACTTTTGCGAGTCACTTCCATATTTGATGTAGCAGCATATGTCTTGTAAAGGCAGAATAAAATCAATATTCTCACGAAATCAATATGAGACGTTTTATGCGAATGCACAACGCATGACTTCACCGCGGCTTCGGCGCGAGCTAGCTTGAGAGTTGCGATTTGTATCGGTTTGACATTTAAAAATTAAAGTTTATTGGATGTTAACTAGTGTCATTGTTGATTTAGTGTAGTCTGTAAAAGTCAAAGTCGTTGTACTATATAACAAAAATAGGTATTCTATGAATGACACAGATATAGGTCTACTGGAATCTCATATCGGAATAAAAAAAACATTTCCAGTTATTAAACGAATACCTCTTCATTGGAATCATACTGCATACAGTATGATTAGATACACTTCCTAACAGAAAACAAAACTGACTCATGGAAAAAACTATTAACTTTTCCTTATTGTTTCGTGCATGTCAAAAATAATTGCAATGATCGCAAAAGTCTAAATTAATGTTCAATTCCATTTTGAAAAAGTCCAAAATTTTTCAGAAAAATTGAACAAAAAATTAACGATGGAGATTAAAAGGGGGCCGCTAGACTTTTTTCTCAAAAGATGTCCTGCTACACTTGCCTGATACCCCGAATACACTTGCAGCCCATAATTCCAAACATCCCAATGCTCCAGACATGCCTATCTTTTGAGACCCTCCCACAGATGTGCCTTGCCAGGTGCCAGGTGCCAGGCCTGCCTTTATATTCACTCTACGGAAGAAATTCTTAACGCTATAAATTCATTCAAACCAGGTTCAGCTTATTAAATAAAGTAATTTACGATTGATTTAGTAATTTACTAAAACATTATTCATACAAATAACAAATATACTTCATGTTCACTACTATACTAGACTTAAATAAAAATTAAACAGTTTCAAGATTATTTAATTCAATTTCCCCATTACTGCCCACAACAATTTTTTCCCCTATTTGCCATGATATCCAGTAGAACTATAACTACTAACTACGTTTTGTAACGAAATAAAAAGAATGAAATTTTTAACAAATCTTTATTTAGGTATCCCTTTAGGTTACACAATACAAATTAAAGACTTCATTATTTTAATTGAATACGTAAAAATCAACAGAACATAACATAACATTTCTACTTTGTAAGTGATAAATAATTCTATTTCTTAATTAACTTTTCTAAGTGCGAAGTCAATTTCTCATACGCTGCTTTATTTCTATAGAGATGTATATTTGTTTTTACTTTTTTCATGAGCAAACAGGGGTCTATATCACTGAGGGTTAATAAGGCATCTGAAAAAAATTAGATTGGTCAAGCGGAAATGTGTGTCATATTGGTCTGTGGATTGGAATAAAATGCTGTTGACCAGTCAAAATCATATATTATTCAGGAAAAAATCAGCATTACAACGCAGTTGTCCCACCAACGGCGAGGAAACGACTAACTATCGGCTATTTTGTCGCTCAAGAAACGTACAAAAGATATACATTCCGTGTAAACAAAAGAGATGCATATATAAATAGTTGATAGCTGACTGTTCATACTGCCAGCGAGGACTCGCTCCACTAGTCGCTGAGCGACAAGAGATCTATCAAAGATAATACTCATTTAGCATTACTTGCTCAGCGATCAGAACTCAAGCCACCAAGAGACCAAACAGCGGCAGCAGCGACTAAACTCGTGTCTAATTTTAGCTCTTTTCTCCGTCATCGTCGCTGGTGGGACATCTTCCTAATGGTGCAAGATTTTTTGAAATCGAACCAGTATTTTATTTTTTTGTTTATTCGTTGAAATATACAACATTTCTAATATTATAGATGCGACACATAGTTCTAAGGCACACGAGATATAGAGGAGAAAAAGGTAGAAGACCTTTATGATTATGCATGGGTGACGAGTCAGAGTATATTTTTTATAATTATAATAAAACCATACCAAGCATTTCCTTTCTAAATCCTTCGTCAGTGTCATCTAAATGTATAAGCATGGCGCTGAACAGTGCATCAATATGAGCGCTAAAGACTTCGCTATTGTACAATGGCGGTCGACATTTAAATAGCACACAGAGTGTCTGAACGGCGAACGAACGAACTTTGTCATTGCTGTCATCTAAGCGTTTTAGCGCGACTGTAAAATAAATGTCAAAAATAGTTGGACCTAGTGGGATAGTGTTTAAATATGTCAACACTAATATGTAACCACTAGGATATAGTAGTTCAGTTCAGTGATGTCATCATTGGGTTTTCTCCCCAAACAAGAGTAAAACGAGATATCCCGAGTGGTTTTTAGAGGGAACATTTATTTATGGAGATTTTTTTTCTTATAAATGCACATTTCTATACAATTTATATTAAGCCTATAACCCAACCAATAAACTAATTCAAATATAAAGTAAAAGCATGGCTTAAGCCAAGATCGAAATTTTATACTACATAGATGTCTTTTTGATGCATATTTGAAATTATCCCTCTAATCGTGCACTCGTACAACAAAAACTACTGTTTTTAATCGATATTACGGGCTTTTAGGAGTTGGTCCTATATATATGTTCCCCACATTATGTAACGAATGAAATACCGCGATTTACATTAACTACATTCGCGAAACTTCCTTTTTAGTTTATAGTTAATATTATAATTTACAAAGAAATATGAAACTAACCAAAATACAGTTTATGCAACATTTCCACAGTGAAGCAATCCTTCTGTTTTGCTCTAGAAGCAAGAGAGCACACTGCTCTTAATGAGTGTTGCCTTGTCAATGCGGAGTTGTCATCTACTAAACCAGCTAGCAAAGGAACTAATTCCTCAAGAAAAGGTTCCAGGGACTCTTTTGTTGGAAAGAGACTCACTTCCTGTAGAAAACCAGATAATAAATTCCGAGCATTTGAACTATTTGTTCACAAATAAATCCGTGGATCCAAATGCTAATCACTTCCTTAAAAAAACTGCTGAACGAAGAAATGAAAATATGTGTATACATTTCGGTTTACTGTTTCTCTCACCAATTATTTTTATTATGCAGTAGTAGTCTGTGCAACACGTACAACTTTACAATTCAACACGAAATGAATTAATATCACACATAAAACCTTCTCCGAAACTCCTAAGAAAAAGAAATCATCAAAATTCACCACATTGAAATGACATTATCTTCTAACCTACCTGTTTATCCCCATCTCCCTTATCATTGTCTTGTAAGGCAGCGCAAAGACATGCAACAGCAGCCGTACGAACCGCCTCAGCAGTGCGGCCAGGAGACCAAACTAGGTTCGGCAAAAGTATCTCTAATAGAACATAATGAATTAAGCGGATAATTAATTACATTCATACAAACGCTGATTTTTAACCAACTTAAAAAAGAGCTTGACCAGTGTTTATATTTTCGTCCAGATTGCTTGGAATCGAATCGAATCAGATTAGATATATTCAGATTTAGAAAACAGTTTCAAGTTGCATCAAAATCAATTTAGCAGTTTCAGAGCATTCATGCATTTCTAGTATGTATCTCATTTTCCAATGCTTACAAGGCCGGCAACACACTTGTAAGCCTTCTTGCAATGTGTTATCACATAACATCAGTTGAACCTCCTATTTTACCTACATAAAAAATAATGTATCTACCCCGGTACATATAGTCATCTATATAAAGAATTACCTATCTCCGTAGTTTTACTACATTAATTTAGTCATAACGACTACGCAAACTTCAATTACAGATACCGACAAACTTCTTGAGCATTAAACAAGAGAGTTGGGGAAAGTTTGCGCATCGTACACAGCGCGGGACACAAACGTCAACTGATTTACCAATCACGCGATCGACACGTCACTCTCCCGCCGACCTCCCAGTGATACCTAAAAATCGCTTCTGCGCAGGCAAGGACATTTGTTCAAGATGTTTGCCGGTAACTATATATCTAACACAAAAATTATGTTTTATTTAAAATTTAAGCCAATTCAGACCAAACAAAAATACAAACTCTATAGCTTTTACATGTAAAACAATCTTACCTTGAATAACAATCCTCAAGAAAGCCTCTAACTTCTCAGGCTCGCATTTACGAAAGTTTGTCTCTCTTTGCAGCAATACATTAGACAAGGCGGTGAATATTTTCAGTTTCACTTCGGGGTCCACTTTTGGTACAGCGAGACATTCACGTAGAAGTGGCGCTATTAGATGCAATTGAGTTCCCATTGCAGAACCTAAAGACAGTTTTGTCAAATGTCAATAAATGTTTATCCTAGGACCAATTTAAAATACCACTAAATGTCGTTTAAAACACCAAATTTTGAGAGATTTCAAATATGCATTAAAATACATACAAGTAGAAACAGTACAAAATATTAATCATTGAGCTTTTCGATATTTCAGTTATAGCCATGCTTGGAGTTTATATGTGGTTTAGTTTGTTGATTGGGATCAAGGCTCATCAAATCAAATAGAATCATGCTTTTTTTTATTTGGTTGTCTGTAAAGTCGGTTTACGGAGGATAATTTTACGTGATAACGTCATTAAAAAAATATTGATAAAAAATTTCATACTTAATTATTATTTTCATTATAATACAAAGAATAATGAAAATTAAATTTTATTTCTTTTCGAAGATTATATAAACACAAAATACAATTTAAAAAATTAAAAAAGCATTAAAATTACCTGAATGTATAAGTATGCATTCCAACAAACACCTATCCGGTGTAAGCAATGTCCAAGTCAGGGCGTCACTAGTGATATCTGATAGGACACGACGGATATGACATTCGTACAATGACGTTAGACTATTACACTTCTCTATGGTTCGCAACTTGTCTAGATTCGCTAAAATTATAAAATATAGTTTTTTCTTTCAAATATATTTACACTCTATCGAATATATCACAAGAAAACACAGAAACAAAAGAAATACGCGCTACTTTACAAAATACAAAACAAAAATGTAAGTATTGCATAAAATATATAGAAACTTGGACTTTTTTTAGTTTTTAAAACAATTAAAACGAAAAAGTACTTACACAAAGCCATGAATTGCATGTTATCATCAACCGGCATAGCGTATACTGTAAAGTTGATGGTGAAAAGATCTTCTGCTATTGCACTACAATCGTCCTTACAAAGATCCATCAATGCATCACAGACTTGTAAGAGATTCTTTTGGTACTTAGGCTGTAAATTGTTTATCTATGTTATATTCGAATGCGAGTTCCTTACTTTAACCTCTTCTGAAACACTTCAGTGGGCAGCTGGTTCCATATAGTGGTAGTGCGCGCCAAAAACTGCCTTAAAAACGCTCAGTTATGGATCGACGGACGTCACCGACGGAGTTAAACGGTGCCGTTTAGTTAAAGGCTAGGCTGTTAATTATTGGTTGCTACACATACATTAAACATAAAAAGCTATGAATGTATCAATATAAAACTGTAGGTGATTAGTACATGTCGTAATGAAACAGTGATGTGTCCTGACAAGGACAGTTGTAAACGTTATCGTCATGAAACAATAATTTGTTCTGAAAAGAACAGTTAATTGGCGTTATCGTAAGACCACGATATCGAACTGTTCTGAGAAGAACACGTTCGTACGCTTCGACGGCTGCGCGCAGAAAAGGACCAACTTTTTGCCGCGCCTCGATTTTATCGTCTACGCACCCTTCGCATCTTGGTACCACATGTTACCACTAGTGGCTAGTGTAGGATAATTTTTGTATATAAATCTACAGTTTTAAAAATAAACACATTCCATCTTCACCTCTTCTCTACGAATTATTAGGATGTTTTATTTTAACCAAATAAGGACCAATCAACCTAAACCCAACTACCTAAAAAACCATACGTGGTATGTTTAATCGTCTGTATAATCCTTTCGCAAAGAACTCACCTTGCGAACTCGACATCTATCTGGGTCTGCCATTTCCTTGCACAATTCCTTCATCACTTTGCCCTTGACCAAATCTCTTTGTGATCCTTTGAGAATGTTAGCAATCACGAAGAGTGCGCTCCAAGAATCTACCTCTGCTTCGAGCAACGGCCACCAGGTATCTGGGGTTATGAAGTATCCAAAAAGTTCAGAAGCCCGCTTTATCTGGAATTATAATTTATTCGTAAGAAATCTATCTCTTTATATGATAAAACGATGTCTTTTCGACGTCGACGTCGCAAGATTTTCAGATAAAAAATTCTGTATAAAAAAACTTAAAACTATTGAACATCCAACATTCTTCATCAACTTCCCAAATCAAGAGTATTTTCGCAAAGTAATGAAACATGTTAGCTTTATTAAGCTTAAAAATATGTCAATCAAAATAAGCAAAAAGAAGAAACAGCTACGTCAACCACTATGAAAGATACTAAAACCGTGTTATATAAAGAAACATTTTTTTTAAACCAACCTCTTGGATAACTCTCTGGTCATCATCTGAGGCGCCTCTATGCAATGTCCTTACAACTGTATTAGCATGTTGAGTGGAACCCTCTTCAGCACAAAGCAATAACCAGCAAAGCAACTGAGAAGAACGGAGACGAGCATCTGCCTGCCACCCTTCCATCTCTAGAATCGTTATATTCAGTGTGTCACTTACACTTGATAAAAAGTAGAAAATATAGTTTTAACGGATTGCCACACCTTTAATTAAATAAAGATATATATTTAAAATAAAGATGTATATTTAAAATAAATATACCTACTATATTATATATTACTTATAACAATTTTTCTATAGTATAGTCGTTGCAATTTTAACGTAATGCAAAGTAATTATGAAGTTATTAGTGTTAGTTAGTCTTGGTGCAGACCGTGCGATCGCTATTTAAATTACCATAGATATCGGCTGTGGAGTTAAGAGTTAACATTAAACTGTTTTTTAGCAAGAACATTCCCCTAATAATAATAACACAATATGGGACGGACTCAAGAGCGTGAGACAAAAACACTCCGCGACAGGCGTGTGCCCCAACATCAAACGAGTTTCTATGGTCACGTGACAAAGCGTGACCTAATGTCATTCTATCTATGCCTCTGTCTATAAATTCATTTGGCGTTAGTAGGTACTGGGTACGCCTGTCGCAAAACATTTCGATAGTACAATTACTATAGTGATTGAGATTACCTCGTCCAATCGCTGGTACAATTTTGCCAATATTGGTCTGCACAAGTACCCTACATCCCAAATTGGGTCTTTTGACATCGGGATAATGAGTAGGAACATCTTTAAGAAAGTCAGTCTTTTTTTTGAGGTCTTCTTCGTTCTCTTCCAAGTACTGCAATCCTATATCTGTCCAAAGTTTTGTAGCTGTTTCCCTTACATCTGCCATCATGTCACTCAAGCTGAAAATGAATTTATTAGTAAAAAAAATGAATTCTCAGTCAACATCGTATTACGCAGCCCCTGTATTTTTAAATTTAATTTAATTATAGAAAAAATAGAAAACTTTTAACCTGGCTAGAACTGTTTGAAACAACTATTTGTTGTGTATCAACTCTAAAACTTAGTAATTTAAAAGTGCTGTAAAAACCCTACCCACAAAAAACAAAAAAATACAAAATTGGCATTAAATTACTCCTCAGAACCTGATGGACCAATACCGAACATCTAACTATTAATTTAAAATACCTAGTACAATTGACGACACAACAGCATCAGGACCAGACGGCATTCCATCCATACTATTAAAAAAATATGGCAAATCACTCGCAGCATATAAACACATACCCAAATACACACAATACACATACATAGCCAAAATTATGAATGCATCCCTAAACTCAGACCTTGTGCCGTCCGATTGGAAATCTATTAATGTTGTGCCAATATATAAAAAAGGTAACAAATTATCAGCCTCCAACTATGAGAAGTTTATTAAGTCTAAGGAGGAGGTAGCTAGCTAGCTAGCTGAGAAATTGAGGAAATTCCTATTCGATAAAAATATTACACCCGGCGAACAGCATGGATTTGTACCAGGACGATGTGTCGCAACTAATCTTCTCATGTGCCTAAATCAATGGGTAAGAAGTTTCGACCTATCGATCCTATAGATATAATCTACCAAGATTTTGAGAAAGCTTTTGGCCGTGTCCCACTTCACCGTCTTTTATGGACTAACTACTACTACTACTGACTACTATCCGAGAAAAATATTAACTTGGATTACGATATACTGTCTTTGCCTCGACAAGTATTAAGTGGCGTACCTCAAGGGTCAGTACTTGGCCCTTTATTTTTCATCCTGCACTCTAACGATCTAAAGAATATACTACAGATTTCACATTCGATCTTTGCCGACGACATTACATTTTTTGGAAATCCACTGTCCCAATCTCAAGTAATACTGATGACATTTTTGATTGGACCAAGCAGTGGCTGCTGTCATTAAATGTTAATAATTTGCACAATATTGCACATAGGAAAGAAAAATCCGCTCAGTACTTATCGCCTAGGTCAATAGCAAATAATGCCTGTATTCACGCAAAAAGACTTGGGTGTTACTATCGGTTATGACTTGAAATGGGAATGTCACATCATGAATGTTGTAAAAAAGGCTAATTTCATACTCTATTTAGTGAGAAAATCATTCAAATGCCTTTCACCAAGAACACTCTAATGTTACATTAGACCACTATTAAAGTATGCCTACAGCATTTGGGATTCTTATTTCATAAAGGATATTACTATGCTAGAAAGAGTTCAAAGAAAAGCCACGAAAGTGGTCATGTCAGTTAGGAACAAATCTTATAATGATAGCACTCGACCTTGCTGATTATGGAAGTAGGCGATTAAGAAGAAATCTCTTACCTCCTTCCTACCTACCTAAATAAAATTTTCACTGGCCACTATAATGTTCCAGGAATTGTGAAGCATTTTTTTTTGTGAAAATACAAATTTGAGGGGTAGTTCTTTAAAACTGAAGACCACTCAATATTAAAAAAATTTCCTAAAGAACTTTTTTCTGGCACTGGAATAGGTCTCAAGAAAGTGTAATTAGTTTGAACTCTTTTAAAAATAGGTTGGATAGTGTCTCCAAATCTCCAAATACGCGCGCATCAGCTTAAGCTGCTAGTGTGTTTATATGCATAACAATAATAATAATAATATATTTGAATTCCTTAAACCCTCAGTTCAGCAGACACAATTCTGCATTTGTTTCGCGATCAGTATCGTTATTGAATGTCACGAATAAACGGCGCGGTCGATCTGCCTTCTGTTACTAAGTCTGAAATGATTTCACTTCACGACTTTTAACCATGGATATATATCATATTGTTATAGGTAGGCATTTACTTACATTTTTAGTTTTATTACAATCAAGTTTAATATACATTTTATTTATGGAGCACAAATATTACCAGAACAATGTTAATTGTGCAACAAAATTTATATTTAAATTTAGGATGTCAGTTGCACGCTGACCCCAGTAGGTAAACAGCGATCTTCTTAATTTAAAAGAAAATTATATTATTTTATGATTTACCTTGTTAAAAGTAGTGGTATCATGCGATGCCAAAAAGAGTACCGGTCTCTATAACTTAGCATCCAATTGCCAACCTCTAAAGTGACTTGCAAACGAACTTGGGTGTTCTCATCAAACAGCTTTTCTGCCATTGGTGTGATTGATAATTCAAAGCACTTAGCATTTCCTGATAAGACTATTGCACCTGAAATTATAAAGGATATACTAAAAAATACAGCAATGTGTTTTAAAAGTTAAATAATAAATTGCAATATAGAATCAAAACTAATTAATTAATATATTAAAGCAAACTTTAATTACAATATACCTATAGCTCTTATGGATGCCACTCGCACTCTAAAATGTTGGTGGGCAAAATTTGATAAAACTGGTTTAACATAACTTTCAGACTGAAAATGAAAGTCCCTTTGCAAGATTTTAGTTATCAGTATGATACATTCACAAGCCTCCAACTTTACTTTAGGGAAGGGATCTGTGCTTGTCTTTGCTAAAATACTTGTAAAATCATTTATAAATGAACTTAACAGATGAGTCCCCTTATATTTATCAATAATTACATGGACAAGTTCAATGAGAACCAAGCGAATTTCTTCAGATTCTTCAACAATCTCCGGACAACCTATGCGTCGAACAATTACAGGCAATATGTACGTAAGGTAGTAATCATTAAGAGGTAAATGTTGAATAAAGTTAGACATGATACCAATTGCCTTCTCTCTACAAGCTTCTGACTCATCTAAGAAACTTTTGAGCACATAAGCGTATATATCAGGAAAGACTACAGTTAAATCACAGTCAGAATTTTGTGGGTTTTCAAATATTTCTTCGTAAATATTCTGTAAAGCATGTTTCCTTTCCAGTTTTGATTCGCTTTGCAGTGTGGTTATATGCTGCTCTAATGCAGCCCGCGGATTATCCTGAAGCCTATTTATATGACCAGTCATTGTTAAAGTATCTTAATTTAAAAATACTAATCGATACACCTTCAACAAAATGTTAAATAATCGATCATACTTTGGTATTGATAAACAAAAGTTGTTACCATGACAACATTTATGCACAGATTATATAATAGTATGTAAATCTATTTTTTTTATTAAACGAAGATCCAATGCCTCCACAGTAAAATAAAGGAAACAGGTTCGAAGTTCTATAATAATCTAAATTTTAAATATCTAATAATTGTGAAATTGTTTACATAATTTGTTTCACCTTGATTTAAAAATATTATGTTAGAATCTTGAGATACTTAACACAAATAAGTTGATAAAAACAATATATTCTAGTTTATATGTAAAAAGACAAATAATAATTTTGATTTTAGTATAAGAGAATGAAGAGTTCGTTATGGATTATGTTTACGTAATAATTGCAAGTAAATATTGTTATTTTACTTAAACTTGAAACTACGAGAATGTTTTGTATACTTACAGATAGTTATCTATATTCAGACCTAATTCAGACCTAACTTACCGCGTTTTGCGTAAGCTGAAACGAACTTTAAAAAGTTACGTGCACCAATCACAGCCCGCCAAGTAAAATTGTCAACGTCTTCGTTTTGATGAAACGCCGAGATTCTTCTTCAACCTTAATCACATTTACGATTTTCTAAAATTCAGGTGTTTTGTGTGAAAGTTACTTTATATTTACAATCCATAAGCATAAATATGTACAAACACAGTTTTTTTTATTTTTTATTTCTTGCAACTGTCGTTCAGAAATGTTACGCGTTGAAAGAAGGCGAATGCGAGGTTTGTATAAAAACAGTGGATAAATTTGCAGCGACGTTATCAGACAATATTAAAAAGGACCCAAAATTAATAGAGGCCGAATTTAAAACATTCTGTAAAGGGTCAAAGAATAAAGAGAACAGATTTTGCTACTATTTAGGTGGACTAGAAGAGTCTGCCACCGGCATCCTTGGTGAGCTATCGAAACCCCTTAGCTGGTCAATGCCCAGTGATAAAATTTGTGAAAAATTGAGGAAAAAAGATGCGCAAATCTGCGACCTTCGTTTTGAAAAGCAAATTGACTTAAATAATGTTGATTTAAAGAAATTGAAGGTTAGAGATTTAAAGAAAATTCTGAATGATTGGGATGAAAACTGTGATGGTTGTATAGAAAAAACAGACTTCATCAAGAGGATAGAAGAACTTAAGCCCAAATACATGGGTAGATCTGATCTGTAATAGTTAAAATACAGTAGGTATGGTGTATTTTTTTATAAAGTTGTCAATGCTTTAATTTTGTCCTTCATAATAATAGTATTTATAAACCGCTATGAATCCTGTGTGGATTTTATTTGAAACTTGTTATCTAATATTGAGTTATTAAATATGTACAAGGTAAATTTTATTTTTAGAATTATATTATCTTAAACTATCTATCTATTTAAACTGTGACTTCTTAAATGTTTTATATCTATCGAACCGTATTAAATAAGGCAATATTTTATTGTTTCAGATAAATTAACTCAAGACTTTGTGATACATCATCATAGACCTGTGGGAGTGTATTTGAAGTGTTTATCTTTACTATTTGAATGAATGTTGCGTGCATACACAGTAAATTATTGTAATCTAAGTACATATTTTTCATAATCAAGATTTTTATTTCCTTTATTTTACTAAACAAATATTTAGTTGTTGCTAGCACAGGTGTTAGACTTTTAAGATTGAAAATTGACACGCTAAAAATAGTATGTCTTTGGTATACCAAATATACCTAATACTATACAATAAAATTTCTATAAATAATGCATATTTTAAAGGTTTTGAAAATTCCATGTACAGGCTATATACCTATTGAAAATGATGTATACTGTTTACACTATTTAATCTGAATCAACACCTAATACACATTTTTGCAAGTTACAATATGAATAAAAAACAATGTAGAATGTTGAATCTGAATTTTCCATTGATTAGTGGTATTTGTAATTCCTGTGGTGCTCTGAAAAGTAAAATAATAAGTTAATAAACCAAACATTAAAGCACTTCATAAAGATTATTTTAAATAAATACTAGTTGCAATTGTGATGTTCAAATAAAGAATTAAAAAACACCAGACATATCTTTTAACATAGATGAACAATTAAATTATTAAAACTTACTCATTTTTCCATAGTTGATCGAGTAGAAGAATATCATGTTAGCAACAATAAGTTGGAAGAATGGAGCCATTCCAACTCGTTTAGGTTGCACATATTTGTGCTGCCACCTCCACCAGGCTGAAATGAGAAATGTTTTTCTAGTTAGTTGGTTCAATTAATTTTAATTTTCTGGGACTCATCATCAATTTATCATTATAAATAATCTTAATTGTCACAATAAATATTTGAAAACTGAATATGTTTAAATACCAAGTCCTTTTTAAATGTTTTTTTTAAAGGTAACAATGTACATAGTTATGTTTAGTTAGTATGATCTTTAAGAATGTGTGAATTGTATTATATATAATATATATGTAATAGAATTCATATATATATATATATATATGTAATAGAATTCATATATATATATATATACATTTTATTGAAACTTAGTAGACGTCAATTAGGAGTAAACTTAGGAGAGGTCAATACGAAAAATAACCTAAAATAATAAATATTTTTTTTTTACCTCGACTAATAGTCCCCATGAATGCAGAGGGAGTCTTATTACGGCGTCCAAGCCATGATCCTATTTCACTTAACTTCAACTGACCGAAGGGGGTATCAGCTGAAAACAAAAATTAAATTACATAATCGAACATTACTTCAAATGATACTTGCTTCAGCAAGAACTTACGTTTGCCATAAAAACGAGCAGGATCGTACGGGCCGTGGACCGATGGATTATATTCTTTCGGATAGTCTCCGAATCCCATATTTGCAACCGTTCAGAGCTTTTTTATGAATCCACTAAAGAAAATCTACAAAATTATGCAGATAACAGAATTTTGCCTGCGCCCTTCGTCCGTCCCGTTCTAATGTGACCACAGACGAATTACTGAATGTAGATTGGCAGTTGGCATTTGGCACACCGACCGTTTTGTCATTTATTAAAAAGCAAAGAAAGTAGATTCCTTCCGTCATATGACTTGTGAGTATTATAGAAAACATTATAATTTTTTATACAAAAGAGATAGTGATTTAGTGAGTCTCCGTTATCTCCACATTTAAAAACATTAATATAGATTCACAGCTTTCTTAGAAGCAAAAAAAATTGTCAATTAGTATTATTTTTTTTTAGATATTTGAAATTAACTGACAGTTTACAGTTAACTTTAAATTGGCAAAAAGTATAACCTATGGATGTACCTTGTGCTGTATTAAAATTACGTGTATCTGTAACATTAGACAGCAAAATCTTTTTGTCATTGTCAGTAGAAAACAATTCTGCTTAGTGGATTAATTTATCGAAGAAACAAAGATTTACTTTGAACATTTAAATTAATTGCCAGCCAAGATGGTGTTGGAGAGTACTATGATTTGTGTAGATAACAGCGATTACATGAGAAATGGAGACTTTTTGCCTACTAGATTACAGGCCCAACAAGATGCGGTAAATTTGGTGTGTCATTCAAAAACACGATCAAATCCTGAGAATAATGTTGGATTATTAACTTTAGCTAATGTTGAAGTATTGGCTACTTTAACTAGCGACGTTGGTCGCATACTCTCTAAACTTCATAGAGTGCAGCCAAATGGTAATATCAACATCTTAACTGGTATCAGAATCGCGCATTTAGCTCTTAAGCATCGCCAGGGAAAGAATCACAAGATGCGAATTGTTGTCTTCGTTGGTTCCCCTGTGAGTACTGACGAAAAAGAGCTTGTTAAACTGGCTAAGAGACTCAAAAAGGAGAAAGTCAATTGTGACGTAATTTCTTTTGGAGAGGATTCAGATAATAATCCTTTACTCACGACGTTCGTTAACACGCTCAATGGAAAAGACAACACGTCAGGAGGTAGCCATCTAGTGTCAGTACCAGCTGGCGGATGTGTTGTATTATCTGAAGCATTGATCTCTAGTGCAGTTATTGGTGGGGATGGTGCTGGCCCATCTGGATCTGGCTTGTCACCATTTGAATTTGGTGTTGATCCCAATGAAGATCCTGAGCTTGCTCTGGCTCTGAGGGTGTCTATGGAAGAACAAAGACAGCGTCAAGAGGAAGAGTCTAGGCGTCAACAAACAGGAACGGAGGGTGAAACACCCAAAGCTGGGGAAGGTCAAGGTACTGGTGTAGCTCATGGCCGTGAACCAATGGAATTATCAGAAGAAGACCAGATTGCATTGGCAATGCAAATGAGTATGCAACAAGATGCCCCACAGGCTGAAGAAAGCATGGATGTTCCTGAAGAGTATGCTGAAGTCATGAATGATCCAGCATTCCTTCAGAGTGTTCTTGAAAACTTACCTGGTGTTGATCCTTCAAGTGAAGCCATCAGAAATGCTATGTCCACCATCAAGAAAGATAAAGATGAGAAGGAAGATAAAGATCAAAAGGATAAGGATGGTAAAGGTTCGGGTTCCAAGGAAAATTAAAAGATATTTTTCAATTTTTTTATTTAATTATGCTCGTAACTTTGCAACAATTTTGTCAAACACCACAATAAATATATACATAGTTCACCATGAACAGTTTATTTCCAAGATACCCAGTTGAGTCCTTCTATTTTCTCATATCCTGTAATAATAGACATTTGCATTAGTTTTAATAAAGAAATGTACACATAGTAATGTTTTATTAAGCATACTTGCATCATCCCAAAACTTTTTTGTCTTGAATTTATTTTTAGCCTGAAGGAGAGCTATTCTTCTTTGTTCCTCAATTAGCGGTTGTGGCTTTTGTATAGAAGTATTAGGTGAGTCTAAAAGTATAAATTCACAATTAATAAATACTTGTTTACTTACAGCCCAGCCCTAGTTCATTATTTTCTGTTGTAGATATTAAAAACCAATTGAAACCTTTTTATTAAGTTAGACTTAATGAAAAATAAGAGAAATTATATCTTACGACAATTCCTTTTTACAGAGTGTTCCTGTTTCTTTATATTGAGTACAAAATGTGAACTCTTTATATCTTCTAACTGTGGCTTAAAACTTTTACTGCCATAATTTACAACTGAAAATAAATAATGATAGTTGATGAATGAGGAGCAGTGTTGGCCTACCGGCTTTAACGTGCGTCTCTCATACCTGAGGTTGTAGGTTCGATCCCTAGCTGTGCTTCTTTGTGCCCATTTACATTAGCTGGAATGGTGAATGAAAACATCATTAGGAAACCGGCTTGCCTTAGACCCAAAAAGTCGACGGCGTGTGTCAGGAAAGGATATAGCAGTATCACCTACTCGACATAGAATATAGAAATTTGTGGCCCAGATTTAATTTTACTTTTAGTTGAGAAAGGAATTGCTTATTTCATGGTCTGTGCCATCGGCATGATCTCTGAGATAACCTTTAATTTACTTTACTTGGTTAAACGTCTAGTGTAACCTACACTAATAAAAAGCGTACGAGAACCCCGCGCACATCCTCCAGGCCTGGGACCTGGCGCGAAAATATCTCGCTTCGGGGGAAAAACGTTTGGTTTTTTAAAATTCTAAACTTATTTATTTTTATATATTTATGCTACATGTTCTTACTAATGGTATAGGTCTCTGAATAATGTACAGTATTGGTCTATTGTGTTGATGCATGACAAACACTTTGGAATCCATAATGGCCCTAGCTATTTCGAAATTAACATACAACTTACAACTTGGTTTCACAATAAAAGGGGTTTTAATATGTGCTGAAATTTCGTTCTGATTTGTAACCTCACCTGTAAGAAATATAAATATATTAAAATCACTTTTAAAAGTCTTCTTTAGTTGGGGGTTGTTTAAATTTTGTTTAGCCTCGGCGGCCTCGTCGGCGATATGGACACTAGTCTTGAGACCTGAATAATAACACTGAAACGCTCTTCTGTTATCAAGTATTAGCCTACGAGGGAAATGGGGAAGTCTGGTAGCTCACCATCCTTATACCCGGTAACCCTGCCTACGTCTGACGTTATCGCCTTATACTAGTGTAACACTTTACTACTGCTCCTGCCGCTGCTAGAAATATTGCCCTTTATACTTCTAGCTGGAATATCATCACCATGTGTTCAGACGCTTTTTACTATGTACCAAACGGGTCTCAACAGCAGCGGCTTGGGCAGTTAGAGTGCAAAATACCTATTTGCATACGCTGCCCACTGTTGTCAATAAATAACCTTTGTTGGTTTGGGTTTAACTGATTAAAAGGCGGCGTATTTCGTATCAAATTAAATATGATTTACAAGTTTCTTGATAATTCCTAGTTATAGAAAAGTATCGAGCCTGTATAAATGAGTTTTAGGAGTGTGAAGTTATTAAGCAAGCCGGGAACATACATAAAATAACTCGACAACGTAATATTACAGATTTGTGATCTCTGAACTTACTATTGGCTTTTATAATTGTAGGCATCTTGATGTGTCCAAACATTTCATTGTTTTGATTATTTAAATATTTTTCCGAAGAGGCATTCGATTTAACATCATCTGTAACAAGACAAGGTACCTATTTGCAATAGGAATGTTTACTGCTGCCGCAATATAATTACGAAAAAATTGGTGTAAATTAAAATGCAATAAAGGTAGTGTTAAGAGAGATTTACAATATTTCTGTTTAAATGACTTATAAGGAAGAAAAAAATCTAATATTTAAAAAAATATTGATAAAACATTCAGTATTGCTTAAATATTATTATACCTTGATTTTTTTGTTTATTTCTTGAGGCTTTTGAACTTTTTGTTCCTGTTAAGTCTGAAAATAATTAAGATATATTAAATTATATTTTCTTTGCCCCATCCCCATGCGTTTATAGTATCGATAGATTGTTTCACGTGTATAATGTTAAAAGGCGTTTCATGTTTTTCCATCTACCATGGCAACCAGCTCAAAATATATAAATTGCACTCAAAACACAAAGCTTATTGAACAACCACATGCTATCTACATAATGTGATTCAAATCTCACGTTGACGCTTCTTATTCGCGGGAGTTGACCTTGCTGGCACCAAACCACTCTTTAGCTCAGGGGATGGTGGCCGTGGTGTTACCTTGACAGCTATATTAAGAACACGGCTCATTACAAGTTTTTTAATAACATACATATCTTTGTTTTCAAATTACTATCTATAAAAAATCGCAACCAATAACATGTTTTGCATACATCATGATCAAGTCCAACGAATACTGTAATCATATAATTAGATGATATTTGACTACATAAATATTTTCTCAGTAAAGTGTTAGTTATTACGATATATTTTTCATTATTAGTGAAGCAGACACAAACGTTGACCTCTATGTTCGGGCACATAATTTTTATCTTCTATTTATGCTTGACTCTTTACTTCTGATGAAATCTGTTAGATTGAAAAGTACTTATATCGCGATATGATGTCTATAAGACAGCCCAGGAAACTAACCAGTATTAAACGCCATGAGTGGAGGATTTCTTGTCTCTCTTGTATTGGGTCGCTTATCTCTACACGTCTTATTGGCTGTCCAAAACAAATAACTAACTGCTATTATTGTTATGATAAACTGCCATTGTAAGTACGATAAGCATGCGACAATGCGGTAAAGCCTCCAGAGTAAAATGTGGGTAGAAATGCTGATAATCGTGTCTATTACTGAAATAGAATTATTTTAACTACCCTCGGTATTTTTACGATTAATACAATGTGAAACCACCGCACAAGTGCATTTACGGTATGGATAAGGTAACAATATAAATGTCAACAAAATAAAATATTATTTAGAAACGTTTTTACCTATTAATATTAAGTAAGAAACAAAATAACTCACGTAAAATGCTAACTTTGCTGAGATCGCGTTTTGGTGTCGAACTGGTTGAGGATGGTCTGTTCTCCGCTTGAAAAAATATTCATTCAGTTAACAGATTATTCTGTTAACTTTAATAAACGGAAAACTAGTCAAGTTAAAAAGAATTACGAGTCAATAAGAGATTTCTAAAATTCATAATCTTGACAAGACGGGCTTACTTAGCTGAATTGGTTATAAATCACATTACACAGCTTGCTGACCGTTTCAAGAGAGGCTTTATCACATACCAGAAAATGTTAATTTGCATAAAATTACCCTCGACTCGAGGCTGAAACATTTTTTCAGGCTATTTCAGAACACGTCAGGTCTCATGGTTTAGTTTTCTTATACAGCCTTTATTAGAAAACGTAGAGATTCAAAAGCGTTTCTATCCGATCCCGAGCTCGTTATATTATGAAACAATGTAATTTTTCTTTTCGTTTTTTTACGTTAAACTTACTGAACTCTTTCAGAAATATAAACTTATAAACTGGCTTTACATAAAAAAAAATTACGTTAAACTAAGACTCGCTTAAATATTGTATAATAAACAATTGAGTACGACCTTACCTTTCCAAGAGAGTAAAGGCGATCGACTGCTACTAAACTGCGGTAGAGGTATCTTGCTTGGGGCTAAGAAAAATAGAATATTTGGCCAAGTAGATATCGTTTCACCCTTAATTTTAAGATTTGTAAAAAGTAGAGAAATTGTTATTTCACAGGCCCAAAAAACACCCACTTTAGTGGCACAAAATGGCAAACTAGTAAGAGGAGTGGCAGTTTGTAATATGTTAGTGAATGTGAACACATCGTATTTTTTTACTTGGGGTGTTAATGAAACAATACATGCAAATAATTTTAATGAAGCTTACAAATAAATTATTCTATACCTGGCGAAGAAACGGGACGGCCACTCCGATTTACTAAAAGCCTTTTATTCATGGGCGTGACTAGAGGTTTTCCATATCCATTCGGTGAATCTGTAATATTTACTCTTTACAACTAGTGTAGTCATGATACGACTTAAGAGTTATTTAAAAAAAATAACCCATGTTAAATGCAATATTCTAATGGTAAAAGATTTTTTGGAATCGGTCAAGTAGACTTCGAGTTTATTCTTGCATAGAAATGTGTCTCTGGTTTTCCTCATAATATTAGTAAAGCTTTGCTTCTACGTTAAAAAGAACATTATTGAGTCACTTCACAAACTTGAAAAATTTCGGCTGCGAAGGATCATTAATGAAATACTGAAATTAGTTCTTATATATTACAAAATGTCATAGTTTATGTGAATGAACATTTTTCAAACTGAAGTGAATTATTAAAATTACAGAATTATCTACGCTTTTGAACGTACTTATATTAAGTACATAATATGTAATAAACAAACTGCTTTAAAACTTCCATTTGTATGCTATTTTGTGTATAATCGGTGGGTTTGAGAATAAGATTCTAAACTTTTTGTACCCTTAAGTGATAAGGATTGAACCGCAATATTTGGCATTAAAATATATATTATACCCTTAATTTTAACAGTTCTACCACCAACACCTGTTTGTAATAGTGATTTATGATAAACTGCTCAGCTAGTTAAATAATATTTTACCTGCATTCGACGGTGTAACAGTATTATCACTCGTGTGACGTTGACTATTTCTACCAGGTTTTAATTCCTTTCTTGGTTCCGCTGACTTAGATGAAAAATTACTTGGAGAATTTTTATTTCTTGAATGCGCTGTAATGTTTGTATTAAATTAAATTTGATAAATTTGTCGCATCACGGTCCCACCTTGAAACAGCTCCAATTTTTTTCTATCGTTCTTGTACGTATTACTATTAAATATTATTGGCTTTGGATCCCTTAAATTGAACTGATAATATTACATGCATGATGTATAATATTGTCTCAGCTCCCAGTGAATTACATTAGGTTAGATTAAAGGTAAAAAATGTACCTTTTTCATTCATTTCACAAATCGTGATATTTTAATTAATTTCTATTTGGGGTTAAGGAACATGCGCCACCACAATATTGCATGGTACACCATTGCCGAGTGATGAAAATATGTATAAAAAAAATTGGAGCTGTATTAAGAAGATATTTTCAATCAGATCAGATATTTAAAATTAATTTAATTAACGTAATGATAAATAGGAAAGGCTTGCTATCCCTTATCCTCCCCTAGCCCTCGACGGCCCAGGAAAAATGCTGAACTGGTACTGTCACATGCGCTGCCAAACTTTAAAACCAAAATTAAATTATTTTTTTAATCGTATTGGAATACTGATGAAGTCTGAATAATTTCTACATACATCAAAAAAATTCCAAAATTTTGACATATTAATACTTACAATTGACATCCCGATGTTTTTGTTCAACCGTATTTTTTTCATTTGGTTTATGTGACGCACCCGATCGATCTATTAATATAAATATTTTCGGTATAGCCACACCCTATATACATTTTATTATCATAGGGTGTTCAAATACTATTGCTCCAATAATTGCATAATAAAAGGCAAACAGACAGGAGGCTTACCTGATGTTAAGTTATACCACCCATGGGCACTCAATGCAATGCTCATTGCCGGCCTTTTAAGGTAAGGTAATCAAACATACAGATACTGTTACTTGCCTATTTAGTTAGCCACTGGTTTTTGTTAGCGATCTAAAGATACCGAGAATGTGTAAGCAAGCGTATCCCACGCCACCTTTAAGGCTTAAGCTAAAACTATTTCAAACCTCCCTATATTTATACTTACTCGAATTATTACTTCGTGATCTTTCTGTTGACTGAGCTCCGCTCCCATTCGTAGAATCTGACAAGTATTACCTATTAAGTATCTACCTATTAAGTATCTACCTTCATAAGTTTTAAACTACAAGTAGGTATATATATATATTTGACCAGTCAATGTCGATATAATTGTCAATATAATAGCAAATATGATCGCCTCCTGTGTCTGACACACGAAGTAAATTTTTTTTATCTTCGCCGTGCGAGCGAATGTTAAATGCACACATAGAAAGAAAGTCCATTGGTGCACAGCCGGGGATCGAATCTCAGGGAGAGTAGGACGTTGAAGCCACTAACTAGGCCAACGCTGCTCTATATTTGAGCATGAAAATTCGGTTTTTACTGTATCCAAAAACACAAATATTGTAATCTATATCTATTGTTGCATACATTATGGACTACTTTCAGTCAAACAGCCATTGTTCATATGTAAATGTTTTTGCTTTTCTACATCTACCGTTAGATCAACATCAAAATGAATACCAAATAATCCTTACTAGAAAACCTTGAAATCGGGGAACGACGAGGCGAAGAACAAGACTTGCTACGACAGCTGGAATTCACCGCATCACTTGTCACAGGAGCACATTTGCTCTCCCTTCTTAACCCTAAAAATATGATGCATTCATCCCTATTCATCATGGCCCTACAACCTTTAATGGCTACAGACTTCTGCACCTGCTTCATTAAATCAGATGTTTTTTGTTTATAGTCAGAGTAAGAAGAGAAGTGAACGCACATGTTTTGGGCTTTGGCTTTAGCTTGAATTAATTTTAAGATTAACCGTTAGATAAACGATCTACACCAAATTTATTTGTAAAACAATAATCCAGAAACATATAAAGAAGAGAAAATGCCTTAATTCTAACGAGTGTAATATCAAAATATCATCGATAATAGATCAAATAATCTTACGAGATGAATTGCTCTCTCTATATTTAAGTTTATCCTCTTGTAGTGATGCCGCCTGACTGTTCGTTCGACTTTTACTGGACGCACCTGCAAATATGCAGTAGGTAATAAAAATATAAAATAAATAACTCACGATAACTATTTTTTAAAATTTAAATACATATTTGCCGAAGTTGTAATTAACTAAAACTCTATAGTTACTACTCTTCTAAACAGCTGTTAGGTTATTGCTAAAGGGATTTTACCCTGACATTATAGATAGTACGAAACTTATAAAAAACGGTCAATTTTTTAAAATTTTTGATGAATTCTCTAAAACCGATGTACACGGCGAAATAATAAGAAACTTTACCTTTTTAAATTAACAAATAGTTAATAGACTAGACTAGAATACAGATTTTCCTGGTGCCTAGTATTTTTTCACCAAAAAGCAATACTTTATATATTATTTATATGAAAATACTATATCTCACAATCAAATAGTACGACAGTTTTCAAATTTATACGTCTATTTTGAAGATTGGGGATAAATAAAAATCATATTATTTTAACACTAGTAGCGCCATCTATGCCTCTGCCTACGAACTTTTCAGCCCACCTAATATGTAGTCAACCCATTCTACGGGAGTGCAAAAAATAAGAAACAAAAAGGAAACGTAACAATACTAAACACACAATTCTAATCATTTAAGTGAAAATCGCAAACGAAAAATTTGGTAATTTTACCTGACACTTGTAAACGTGTTTACTGTTTATTCCCAATTAGTTATAAATCTTGTGCACAATATTTATCAAACCACAAATTACAGAGCATGAACTACATAAAATCTACTCATTACATACAGGTACCACTAGTAATAAAACAACGATAGAATATTCAAAATACTTTATTAACCATATTTAACAGTTCAAACTTAACATACTTTGACAGTACTCTATCTCCAGAGAAAACCTTAACTCAAATCCAATGTTCTACATAAGGGAACAATACCTAGTCCTCTGACATAACTATGAGTCTTACCCATACGTCAATATTTTGACTAAATACATTATTTATAACAAACTAAACTAACATAAATAAGAGACAAAACACTCATTCGTATGTATCAATAACATCATTCGATACAAGTTTCTACTTTACCATACTCAGTCTGATGTTTCATTATCATTTACATTTTAGTACTACAGGTTCGATTCAATTAAAAATATTATTAACCAGTATTAACTTTATTAATATATACATACATTTATGTACTGTCAGCAAAAATGGCGGTTCAACTAAATTTTTATTCTAACTGTACAATACCGGAAGTAGGTAAGTTAGGAGCGGACGCCTGTCGCTCCTTGTGCTTCTGTCTTAGTGCCGCTTTCAGTTCCAGTTCCACGCAATGTTCAGCAAACATTAGCTGTAGGGGAGCGTACATGTGGGGTAAAAGCCCCAAATCACTCATTGTAATCTAAAATATAAAAGGCATAGAAATAATATAAAACATATTTTTATTGATTTAATGTTTTGCAAAGATAATAACAGAACACCAGGAAACAGGAAAAAAGGTAGGCCATTTGAGAGTTGGTCTTTTGGAACTAGGAGACAGAGTCATTTGGATAGACTTGGCGAAATGGAGTGGTCTGGAGGAGGCCTTTACTCGCAGTTACATACATTTGCAATAGTTGTTACGGAATAAATAGGCCTTTTTATTATTATGTATTTGAAAATGGTTCTAAACCTCTACAATATAACGAGCAGTGATAGCGTAGTTGTGACTCCATTGAGGTCGTGTGTTTAAACTCCAGGTTTATAACCAATACTTAATCCATTGAGACGGGAAGACTTCAAAGTCATGTGTCAGGCACAGAAGGCTGATCAACTTGCCTAAGCAAGAGAACAAATGCAGAAACCTGAGGTTCTACCAACCGTCGTGTGATTTAGTTACGTCATTATAGATCGACAGCAATATTGATACTCATTACTTAGTATTGTCTTTTGTTAACATAGCTTTTACACATTAAGAAAACACTTAAACGGAGCTATGTATTATTATTATAAACTTATAATTATTTACATAATTTTAAATTTAAATTTTTCCAAAATCTCGCGTGCTTTACAGCGTACGTGGTCACGGTGACCACGTGAAGTTAAAAATAATAATACATAGCTTCAATCCGTTTACAAAGTGTTTTCTTTATACTTATTATTAGAAATTAGTTCGCATACTCGCCACGCCTCTTTCCGCTGACTAATAACATAAGTTTACATTTTTGTATTACTACGGGCATACTCAATTTCTTGACATACGAATAAAACAAATAAATGAGCGGCGCTACAACTATTTTAGGTCTGGCCCTCAGATTTCTGTATCTGTTTCATGATCATTTGTTAATCTAATAGGCAAGTAGGTGATCAGCCTTCGCACGCCGTTGACTTTTTGGGTCTAAGGCAAGCCGGTTTCCTCACGATGTTTTCCTTCACCGTTCGAGGTGATGTGCAACAAAAAATACGCACATAGAAAGAAAGTCTATTGGGGCACATCCGGCAATCGAACCTAGGACATCAGAAATGAGTGTTACGTTATTTAACTAAAATGTGAATTACAACGTAAAGTTAACTTATATGTTCTCTGAATATTTAAATTCCCTCAAGCAGCCATTAACTTAAACCTATCACTAATGACTGTGGTTACAGCTCGAAGGTACACTCCGCTGCTTTGACAATATTCTTTATACTATACAAACGTCTTTTTTCTTATACAAACAAACAAATTGAAGAACATATAAAAAATATGAGAAGCGGTCCCTATAGCATGCGAACACGACAAGAAAAACAAACACACAGAAACTAGAATCATAGAGTAAAAAAAATCTTACTTAATCTTAAGTTGTCTATAGTAAATTCTCACCTGCATATTATCAAAAGCGATACCAACACTTTTATTATCATTCAAAATGTTCGCGTTGAGTCTTGGCAATCTCGCATATCTCTGGCTAAAATGCGTCAAAACTGTGAATGTTGCGTTCATTTTCCGTCCTATATCTATAGCTTGAGACGTCGTTGAATGCATTTTTGTGCGAGCTTCGTCTGCCAATTCATCTTCCATCGTCGCTTCGTGGATTAGGAGTGTAGAGTTCATACCTTAAATAAAAAATATTTGTGGTCTTAACCTCAGAATGTGACTTCCGTATGTCAATATTCTTATGCATTTGACAAGAGTAAGTCTAACTAAAGTACTAAATAAAGTACTTTAAAGAATCAAAATTTTGCTGTAAATCCGTGTCTTCGACGGTATTAAGGACACGGCATTTTCAATGTATTTTTGACATTTAGGGTAACTGCCGTATGACAAAACTCTAAAGCATTTGACAAGTGGAAGTCTTACTTAACTAAATAAAGTACTTAAATGGGTTCAAAGAATCGACAATTTTGCTGTAAATCTGTGTCTTGTATGTATTTTTGACATAAAGTAAGTATGATCCGTATGTCAAAACTCTAATAGATTTGACAAGCGGAAGTCTTACTTAAGTAAATATAGAATTCAAGCGGGTACAGGCAATGAAAAATTTTGCTGTAAATTTGTAACTTATTGACACGATATATTCACTCATATTTTTGACTATTTATAGAATAATCTCTAAATTCAAATATATTGTATCTGTCACTAACATATATAATTCCGATTTGCATAATTATATAGAATTAATTGTTATTGATTGAACAGGAAAATTCGACAAAATCTAAACAATTGTTTAGATCCTTACAAAAAAATAATAATCAACATCCATTTCTGAACTCACTAAAAATACTTCACATCAAAATCTTACCGATCTTAACCAGCTCTTCACACGGTATCGTGTCTCCAGAATAAGTAACTTTGTGCTTCTCGTCTACTTGAACAGCGACCCCGAAAGCATTAGGACAATGTGAGACCAGACAAGACGTAATATTCTCAACGCCAATACTAGCTAACACCGCAGATGTTAAGTCTGTGTTCGGGGAATCTGATAGTTTTGCTTCTAACTAAAAGTATAAATAAAATATTTGGGTAAATATTGGGTACTTTAAAAAAGTATTTTTATGGTAATAGTCAATAAAATATTTATGGACTTTCCTTTTGTAAATATTTGAATGTTTTTATTTATACATATATAATATATGTGTACCTAGTTCAGCCATAAGTTCTGTCACAAATGAAAATTCATGGCCCCTCTAGGAGCCCCTTAACAGTATTTATGGCCAAAGTTATATATATTCCATCTTTGGTTATATGTTTAGTATATATTATTTTTGTTATATATAATTTAACTGTAGTTTATATGTAACTATAGGATTACGAAATAAATAGCTTTTTTTGTTTCTAAATCTTATGGATTTTTTTATTTAAATTTTTTACTGAAATTAACCTATTTCGCCTATGGAAAAGCTATATATTTTAACAATGTACTTGAATTATTAATATTAATAAAATATTGTATGAAATATAAATAATAATGAAATAGTTTTTGTATTATTTTTTTTCGCGCAATTACTAGTCCTTGTAGGACAAGAAAAATCAAGGCCAGACACCGAAGGCTGATCCACTCGCTCATAAATATTTAACATGTAGATATACAGGCATTTGTGAATTAAGTTTTTTTTATTTATTTACACATAGTTACCATAATATACAAAATAATACAATTAAAAAAAACAAAAAAGCAGATTACATAAGTTATTAGACAACGGACGGCCTTATCGCTAATAAAACGATTACTTCCAGGCAACCCTAATATGGAACAATAAAAACAAAGTACAAGAAGTGCATAATTAATTAACAAAAAAAACTCAAAATACCATGTTAAACTAAAATTAAATAAAATAAATCTAAAGAAAAAATTTAAATAATAATATGCATAAACAAAGATATGAAAGTTAATCCAAAGGTTAATTGAGTAACAATTAATATATATAAGTAGTTATTTACGAGGCAGAAGAAAAATGATCAAAAAAAAGATTTTTTAACTAAATTTAAAGATTGAGCTCGTCTGATATCAATTGGTAAATTCCAGAGCAGGATACTTTGCACAGTAAAGGAGGAGTGAAAGAAATCAGTTTTATGAGTAGGAGTTTCAAGAATTAGATTGTTGTTTATAATTAAACTGATAATCATAACTAATACACTTACCAAATTCTGATTAGGTATCAAAGTGAACTCATTCCGTATAGTCTCAAATTGCTGGTCGTACTTCGAAAGCCAAGTCACAATTTGGCCAGGGGCTAACAAGTATAACGTGTCGTCACTTGAAATCTCATCTAAAGCGTGACGTCGACCTTGAAGAACGCCCATTAAACCTGCAAATTGATGCACAATATCCAATTATTGTGCGCTCCCTCGAAAAGTCTAGCTACTGACTGGCCAATAGACCTCGCTGGAGAGTAGGATTATATTAGCGGTCGGAATAGTAATAACAAAATTTTGTTAGCGCGATTCAGGGTATGACGTCATCGTACTAATTGTATCCACATTACAGAAAATCGTTGTACTTTCATAGGAGACAAAATGGCACTGCCAGTAAATCCAGTACTGACGAAGCGATTTCTAAGCCTCAAATTAATTATACAATTACGGGCCTCTATCTCCTTAATAAACATCTCTTTCCACTAGGTTTGACAGACAGTTCTTTGTGCAGGGGCTGTTTTAGCGCAGATGAATCAGTTACGTTGTCAGTCTACATATTTTATAAATTATATGTATATATAATATGTAGGATTATAGTACACGTGAGATAATATTTTAAGAAACAGAAAGACTTTGACTTCATTCAAAATAATAATTTGTTTGTTTGATGTTCAATTTCAGTTTCCTATATTTTATTTAACTATGTTATCTGTTTTGTATATTGTCATATTATAAATATATTGTAAGATTACTAATAAATAAATAAAATAAAAAAAAACATACCAATATGATGGTCAGCATGTAAATGAGACACGAATATTGCCTTCAAGGACCTCAGGAAAGTGTTCACGCGCTTTGGTCCGTAAAATCGGACTAGCTGATTAAAAGTGCCTTCACCACAGTCTAACAGCATTGATCGATTTTCACTGTAGAAAATTTAATAAGCATTATCAGTATTTGGCAAAGCGTTACAGCGCTAACTAGCTACCTGTGGAATCGACTCCCGGCGGGACTTCCCTGGAAGATACAACCTCCAATTGTTTAAAGACGTAGGCAATGCACCAACTATAATGGGTGTCCATGGTCTGCAATTACTATCTTTTTTGGGCGTTCCGTGGCCTCGTCCCTCTCCCGCTTCCCCTTCCCCCAGATGGAATCCTATCATTTTTGTTTTTCAAACTAGTAAACGATCAGCCTTTTGTCTGATACAGGTAATTGATTTTTGGATTTCAGACCGTTTTACATAATGTTTTCCTTCACCGTACGAACGAAATGCGCACATAGACATAGAATGTCCATTAGTGCACAGCCGGGGGATGAAACCTACGACCTCAGACTCTGAAGCCACTACGCCAACACTGCTTTTTTGGTACATTCATTGGAAATTATAAGATTCCATATCATATTTCTTCGTTTTCCATGATAGCCTCTAACTTGGTTAAGAAGTACGTTCGGCAAGATCAAAAATAATTTAAGTTAGTTTCATTTACTAGAACTAAAGTCACCAAATAATCGAATCAAAATATATACAATACTAAAATAATACCCTGTAATAGATTTATTTTAGCTTACAATACAAAATGAATAATTGCCACAAAATATACTATTATAGTATTTGTGGACAAAGGCAGGTGCTGCTCTTCCACCGACCAAGGTAACCTCTGACAGGGCCAAAGGCTCCACTGGCCAAGGTCAAGAGTCGAGAAGTTGTATATATCCTTAGCGAAAATAGTTTGTTAGAGCGTTTCAGAGTGTAAGGTCGTAGTGATTGGAAAACTGTCTAATTGTAATCTTTTAACCGTAAGACTGTCTCTTTCTGTAAAACTGTGTTCACGCTGTGACGAAAAGGGACAAATGAGTACTTTCTTCACCAGTTTTTATACAAAACTATTCTACTTATACTCACTCTATTTGAAGAACAATTCCACTTGTATTCCTAGTCTTACTGGGTATACAGGACCCGGTACCCAAGAAGACCACTTTGGGAAACTCCCGGGCGTCACTCTTTGCATACCGAAGGTTGTCTACCAGGGTTCGAAACTGTTCCAAACTGGGAACAAATCCATCCACATCCATCGTTTCTTGGATGTAATCTTGGATGTGGAGTTTTGGTTCTGCTGACCTGAGGGGATATGTAAATGATTTAAATTAAGAACGAAATAGATGTAAGGAATTTCGTGTGTATAAAGCATTGCTTTTGGACGAAAAAAAATAGTATTGAAGCCATGGCTTGATAAACATCATTTGGAACATTTTTCTCCTTATTTCTTTATAGAACGAGGCAAACGGGCAGGTGGCTCACCTGATGTTAAGAGATACCTCTGCCCATGGAAACTCTCAATGCCAGAGGGCTCGCGAGTGTCCGAATGATTAAGAAATCTTAAAGAATAAAGTTAATAGTTAATGCAATTCAGTGCTTCCTTAATTTAGATAAGGAATTCAATAATAACTCCAGCTGTTTGAGGACTTATCCTCAAGACAAGACTAAGGTCTTACCTATCCAATTCCCTCTTGGGTCGTAAATGAAACATAGTGAGGGTCCTAGCAGCCATGAAATTAAGCCGCGTGCTATCACTCGTGGGTTCTCCCTCTCCCTGCCCCGAGCCCTCCATGTTTATAATCGTCTGGAACTGGGCCACGGCAATCTAAAAATTAGTACTATATGCCACCACCACACCATGCAAGCGTTTCTACATATGAATATAATGAAATAATTACATTAGAAAGAGTTGTTGGACGTAATATTTTTAAATTTCCGCTTGCTTCTATTTTAATCTTTTTTTTTAGGTTGGAATAAATCCTAGTTTTTAAGAATGTTTGGATAGTACGGACGTTGTTTAGACGGTTTTTGAATGAGATTAATTTTTTTTTAATTAAATTTGTGATGTTAAACTTTTGTCTTATTTTAAAAAAAGCTAAAATACATGATAAATTTAAAAAACGGTTCACTTTTGGATAATTCATGCTGAAGGTTGTCTATCACGTATCGAAATTGTTCGAGGCTGGGCACAAATCCATCTATATACCTGATGGACGTCTTTAAAATTGAAGGTTATATTTATCACTAATAGCCTATCATATTAAATAAATAATAGAATAACTTATCCATAACTACGCATAAATGCGCATTAAAATAAAATTCATAAATACCAATATTATTTGATAGAATTTATATTCCGTAATAAATAATTACAGATAGAAATGCTAAGCGGAAATTAGGTCATCTTAGGACGTCGTAGGAAAACAGACCTTCCGTACTACGCAAACTAACGCAAACATCCACAATATGTTTTTTATAAATCAGTGGCGCTTCAATCTTTTTAGGTTTGTGCCTCATATATCTGTATCTGTTTCATGATCTTTTGTCAATCTAATAGGCGAGTAGGTCATCAGCGTCCTGTATCTGACACACGCCGTCGACTTCTTGGGTGGGTTAGGTTAGGTTAGGACACGCCGGACACGCCGCTAAGACACGCCGGTACTCACGATATTTGCGTTCACCGTTTGAGCGAACTTTAAATGTGCACATAGAAAGAGTCCATTGGTGCAAAATCGATCGAACCTACAACTTCAGGGATGAGAGTAGCACGCTGAAGCCGCTAGGCCAACTGCTCTTTCAACAATATATTACTACGAATTATTAATGTATTATAAATAATTGTCACTGCTAATTGCCGATCAATTCCGTTCTATCCAGCAGATTAAGCGACGCAAGTGGAAATGTATAAGTCATACACTCCGAAGAGATCCCCAATCATATCCTCACGAGGCCTTGATTAGACGCAAGGAAAGTAGAAGCGTGGCGGTCCCGAGCAAACCATGCGACGTACAGTTGGCAATCGAGGCTCACTTCTGCTCCATCCAGGAGTGATCATAAGACATTAAGTAACAACATAAAACTTCACCACTGCTTTTTCCCTTTATCCCACCCACACATTATTCACATATACTAAGGCTCTGTTTCACAATGTATGGATAAAGTACCAAATAGCTATGCAACACAAATTATTTGGAAGATAAAAGTTCCGAATGGCGCTATCTAACAGCCGTGAAACGCAACAATAGTGTTTGTCCTACCAAAAAAATAAATAGCTTAACTGGAACTTATGTAGAACTTATCCGTACATTGTGAAACAGATCCTAAAACTTATATATATAGCCAATATACAATTTATCTATTTTACATACCTTATTCTTCAACTCCTCCAATCCCTTTAACCTTATTGGGCTACTGGTCTTCGGAAGTGGGGGATGGGCATTCCACACAGCAGGAACACTCAAATCCTTCAGTAAAGGAAATATGTCTGGGTCCAGCAAATGTAGCTTGTGTTGGGTCTTATGAACCGCTTCCGAGCCAAGGCAAGAATTCTGCCCGTTAAGTATCAGATGTTGTGTATTTGTACCAAATAGAGACATGAAGGCTTGGTACCTAGAATTTATTTCAATATAAATTGAAAACATATTATGACACGGGGTCATACAATACATAGGGTCACAGTTTATTGAGTATACTTTTTTATATAATAAACGAGCCTGCGGAACGCCCAAAAAGGGCAGACATCGCAGCCCATAGACACCCATTTTTGGTGGGTGCGTTGCCGGCCTTTGAGGGTGGAGTACGCTCGAATTTTGAATTTTGATTACTTTAATAAGCGTATGTGGTATATGTTTGTGTGTCTACTATATTTCAATTTTGAGTACAGCCAAAATTACAACAAAATCTGATAAGTACTTTTTGACATTTGAGTATCGCTCACATTCTGGAGGAAACATGTAAAATATTAGGTCCTTACATATGAAATTGGCGTTTCATTCGGCGTTGGCGAACAAAAAGGCGTATATTTTTAAATATAATATATTTAATTAATCAAAGTATGAACCATTGTTTTCTATGCACTTTTGCCATCTCATAGGTAGTTCATTGATCCCTTTACTAAAAAAACCAGTCGGACGGGAATCAATAAAATCTGGGAGGGGATTCGGACTGCCTCATCAGAGTTAAATTTTTTCCCTTGCAAGAAGTTGTCCAAATTTCGAAAAAAATGGTAATCTGTTGGAGGTCTGGGGAGTACGGAGGATGTCTTAGACATTCCAACTGAAGCACTTCTAATTTGGTAGCCGTCTGTTGTGCAGTGTGTGGTCTAGCGTTGTCGTGAAGTAGCAGTGGCGTGGAGCGATTGACCAGCCTAGGTTGTTTAGCCGCTAGCTTTTCCATCATGGTTTGCAATTGCTGACAATAGACATCAGCCGTAATAGTCTGGCCAGATTTGAGAAAACTGCAATGAACAATACCGGCACTAGTCCACCAAACGCTTACAAGTAACTTTTTTGGGGTTAATTTTCGCTTGGGGCAGGATTTGGCTGGCTGGCCAGGATCCAACCATTGCGCTGAGCGCTTCCGATTACCGTAAAGAATCCATTTTTTATCACAGGTAATGATTCGGTTTAAAATACCTTCATTATTGTGCCGGTTCAGTAATGTAACGCAGCAGTCGACGCGCGTTTGCCGGTTTGCTTCAGTCAATTCGTGAGGTACCCACCTTTCAAGCTTTTTAATCTTCCCAATTTGCTTCAAGTGAATTAAAACAGTTTTATCACTTACACAGCAGCCTGCAGCTAACTCGGACGTGGTATACAATGTACCCGCTTCCACAATAGCCATCAATACTTCATTAGCAACTTGGGTCCCAGGCCGTCCACGGGGCTTGTTCTGCAGGTCGAAATTTCCAGAACGAAAACGTTGGAAGCAAAAACGAACTGTTTTCTTTTGCAACATGACCGCCATACACATCATTCACCCTTGAGTCGTTTCCGCAGCACTAGTGCCACGGCGGAACTCGTACTCGTACATAATGCGATACTTTCAAGTTTTCCATTTTGTAAAATGAGTGACGCAAACAGAAAAAAACAAATGAATGACGGTCATCGAAGCACAAATACATGAGTAAATAGCTGTACAAATTTGAATTTGGAATTCTTTACCAAAGAGGAGAACATCGTGATTAAAGTGGCCAGTACGAAATACGCCAATTTCATATGTAAGGACCTAATATTAAGTTTCAATACTTTTATACCGAACAGCTCTGAGTTAGGATGTATTATAGCTTCTAGTGAGACCCTAAGATATCAAAGTCAAGGTCAAAAATCATTTATTCATATAGGTAACACAATGTACACTTATGAACGTCAAAAAAAGAAATATACATTAAATGCTTCTAATTTGTCATTTACTGCCAGTTCTCAAATCAAGGGCGTAGAACGGAATAGAAGAACTCGCAATACACTCTCCGCCACTCTTTTTAAGCGCCAAATTTTTTTTTGTATTACACAACGTTTGTAAGAAGCTGCAACCATCACACCATGTTCCACGTGACAACAGCAGGAGGCATGGTGAAATAGGAGCACGCACTTACATTCTCGTGGGAACAACACGCAAATACATAGTCAAAAATAACTAACATCACCGCATACACGAATTTAACTACGACCAGTCACCACAAGAAGCACCCGTTCACGAGTATCACGCATGGCCAGCCATTGGCCCCCTCGCCATATTTTAGGGAGAGAGACAACCCGGCGTATGGACGCCGCCACAAGCATGTTACAGGTATTATTATTGTATTAATTTTAAATAAAATTTATTACTCTGAAACTTTTTAGCTTTTTAATCTAAATACAAATGAATGATTACACTCACTTTGGATGATGGAAAACATGCGGTGGTGTATAATGCACTATAACAGTTGGAATGTTTTCGGTTGGATTGGTGCCATTGTCAAAATGAGCTGCAAATTCATCCTCCTTCAGCCATTTGATGTCTGGCAATTCCAGAACTACAATAAAGAATAAGATGTCTTTGAATGTCACATCTAGTTATGTTAATAACGTTATATTGTGTATAAGTTTCTTTAATAAAGTTGTGCAAATTTATTAACACAGACTTAAAAGTCTATATATATATACTAAATAAGCGAAAAGCGAAATGGTTTTGTGTAGCTTTTCAATTAGTGTTAATGAAATTGATTATATCTAATTACGAATCCACACACATGTCTATAAAAATCGTAAAAGTTCAATATAAATTAATAGCATAGATATATATTTAGAAAACATAAAAACTTTACTTCTACCATTTATTTATATCTGTGAATGAGTGTCTCAGAAATAATTACTATTCATTAGTCACACAATGCCTGTTGTAACATCGATGCGATCCTGCGACCTGAACTTTAGTAAAACATATTACATATTGTGAGCAACTATTATTTTTATTTTATAAAGGTTATTTTTAAATAGTTTCAAAACGACGTACAATACTAACCACTAAAATTTCTCACTAAGTGAATACAATTCTTTGAGAAATAAAGTATCTTTGAATCGAAACAAACCAAAGATTCAGTGTCGACAGTTATGAGTTAGCGCTAAGGATATCTCAATGACAAAAAGTTTTGGATATTGTCAAACTAAGTCATAGTATGTGTAGTCTCCACAATGAATTATAGTTTTGAACCCCAAATAAACGTCACTTTATTATGCCAGAGAATTAATCATTATTTTGTTCACCCAATCATAGTATGTACAATTAAATTAAAAAGGAATGCTGAGTTCAAATAGACAAAACCCATTTTTACATTTTGAAGATTTTAATAATTATTATTTCTTACCTATAAACACAGGTCCAGGGTCATCTGGTGTTTTGACATCCTTGGACATCACAAGTGTTCCATCTGGCAACACTACATCCTGTCCACTTTTTAATTGCCCTAACATTGGACCAGGTTTCACTCCCATTTCCACACATTTCTCTAGGTCTAGGGTACCTAAACGTTTCTGTAAAATGGTTTTTAAATATAAAATTCCAGTAGAATTTTGAAAAAGTTATTATTTTGCAAAGCACCTTTGTTTTCAAAGATGTTAATATACAATAAACTTAATTTATAAAGTAGTTGCTGTTGTAAAAAATGTCAAAGCTGTTAGACCCAAATTTATCTAATAGCCTAATGCCTAATAAAATAGAATTATCTTAGGCTTGATAGAGATCCCTTAATGATTATGTAATCATTTGTATATTTAAGAAATACTAAATAAAAACTATACTAGATTGATTTATGATATTTAAACATAAACAATATTTTAAAGATTTTTCAATTACCTTTAATGTACAAATGTATGCCACACTACAATTATTGGTGACTTTTGGTACAACATGGTGTAATTTCTCTGGCTTTTTCTTTTCTTTTTCTAAAAGTAAATAAAATATTATATATATTTAATTGAAGTCACAAAGGTTGGGAGTAGACCCATTTTGTGTTTATTTAAAGTTTTTACTACAGCATGGCTAGGCAAACTCCAACAGCAAACAGGACCAACAAAATAGTGTTAATTGTTAAAAAAAATTTGCTCCTTTCCATCATAGATAATCATTTCCTATAATTAATGTGTAAACTCTTTATGTCTCCTTTTTATTTACTATTTAATTTTTCTGTTAAAAATGTGAAAATATCAGGGTATAACATATGGAACACACCTTTCTCAAAAGAAACTTTTGACCTTTGTTTAGAATTTTTACTTTTGTCTGTTTCACGCCTATAGTAATCTGTGTCATCATGTATAAACTCTTCAAAATCTTGTTCTTGCTTGCTAGGATGTTCTGGAGAAGAGTCCAACTTTGGTTTCTTAGCTACTGGCTTCATTTCAGGAAATAAGGTTTGTTGGGGGCTCCTTAAAAGATACACAATATTCATAGTTAAAATATTATTACTATTTTCTACTAAGAATGTGTAGTTTTGTTAAATCAATGTAAGCTTTATTATCAAGTACCAATTGGAGGAAATTCATTAGAGTACTTTTACCAAATAATAATGTACATATACTGCAATGAAATAAAACATAAACAATACAGGTCATTTGATTTAAGACACAGGGTGCAATAGGTTTAATTTAGAAACATATAATTAAATATAGAGGAATTTCTATAGTTTTCCATTATAATAAAGATTTGTTATACTTACAGTATAACATACTTCACAGACATAACATTATCTTCATAATCTTCACTGGGGTTACATTTTGCCATTGTAACATTTAAATCTTTCATGATAACAAATCTTTTTGTTGCATTATAAAGTTCATCCTAAAATGATTAAGGTAATTATTATAAATTATGGATATTATTTTTTACATATTTCAAAATCATTTTTTGATTGGACTTCTCAGTTTCAATTTTTTGTATGCACACAATTCAGAAATAAGACATAGTGTGTTATAACTCTTGTAAGTCAAAAACCAATAAATTTTCACATAAGTCACACTTAATATTTACCAGGCCTTCTGGTCCATGTAAAGTGATATTAGGAACGCCAACATCCTGCAATGTAAGTGACAGACCAGGTAGACCTCCCAGGTTCTTCCAGGTCTTACTTGTAATAAAAATGTGGTCTAATTTGGATAGCTTCACTTTATGCTCATGAGCTAGACGCTGTGTGCATTCGCCACAATTAAACATATATCTGGAATAGTTTGTTATAGATTAATTTACAAAAACATTTACTATGTCACAGAGGAATTTCACCAAAAGGAAGTTTACCGTTTTTGATCTGTGAAGAGATATAACGTATTTGGTGCACCTCGAGCCCCTGAGCCCAATACTTGTAGGTAAATTGTGCTGGGACCGTACTTATCACCTTTCTTAGCATTTTTTTGACGTTGTCGTTGAACTTCAGCTATCCTCGCAGTATTTGATTTCGGCATGTTGGCTAAAATATCCAACAGCCGATTATTACCCTTTGTTGAGTAATAAGCGTTATTTAAGAATTTACATCTAACTACTTTTGTAAATAAATAGAGTTTACCGCACATGTGTTTCGAGGTTATTAATTATTCAGTATTGAATCGTTACGAGCATTTCTGTGCATCAAATCTCCTTCAAATATGAATTATATGGCTATTGGACATAATTTTAACTTATTTTAAATGTAAATAAATAGCTTTATTTATTTTAATTGATACATTGGCAGATTTTTAGATTTAGAACAAATGCCGCACAGATGTTTTTTTGCTACTGTCAATTACAAAACTGTCAATGTTGATTTCTTAATAATTGACATTGACGTTTGAGTGGAGTAAAAAAGTATATTTGGATATACTTCATTGTAAATTGAAATAATTGTATTTTAAAGATTTTCCTACATAAATTAACATTAAATCCGTTTAAAAATTGGTGGTCACTGTTGTATTTCTGTTACATTTGTGTTTACCACTATCTGGAACGTATCTTTATAGCTGTCTTCATTTTGTAAATAGCAACCCCAAAGTAGAAAAATCAAAAATGGCGTTTTGTACAGCTGTGGATTCGTATTGCGCAATTTTTATGTAAATGTTCGAATTAAACCAAATAATTAAAATAATAAACTTGAAATAGTTATTGAGATTAACTCATAATGTTATTATTTTATCAGTTTAACCGCGAATATTGTGCAGTGGTTTTATAAATTTAGTTTGTGCCGAACTGTCATGGACCGTCGTCAATTTTTTGTGTTGTGGTGATGTATTGAAATAATAAATAATGAAACGAAAAATAATACGGCTGTGCTAATAATGTAAATATGATGGCTGTGTTATGGGTGGTTTTATTTTGGGCCTCAGTTGGCCTACGCGCTGTGACTGGTCTACCCGTTGGGGAAACACCTCAAGTCTACCCTCATGGTAAGCCATAAAATTATTCAAAAAAGAGTTTAAACTACCGGAAACGTTACAAAATCGTCATTTAAATAAAAAAGGTCTTTTATTGCTTTATCATATTGTTACTTGTGAATATTGAAGATGAATTACCCTTTCTCAATCTAAAACATTCTGGGAGATGATGCTTTCTAGTTAATTTCTGTTGCACCCTTGATTGTTTATTGGTAGGTAACACGTTTATGCAAAATTCCAGTAAAATTAAATTAAACTAGCTATTTGAGCTTAGACATTTTTGTTTGATGCCTGAAATTAATACTTTTGAGTCTCATACATTTCCGGTTTAGTAGATAATGACTAAAAAAATATATATTTTTAAAGTGAATAATTTATAAATAAGAATTTGATATTGAAATGAATAAAAACAGCAGCAATACAAATATTATTTTGATCTATTCTCTCTTAAGTTAAAATTGTAAAGAAATCTAGAATGTGATCAATTGAACCTGTAAATAAATAAAATAAACTTAATTATAAAATTGGATGTGTGAATTATGTAAAAAGGCTTATTATTGTTTCTTCTATAAAAATGTTAAATTATTGAACATTTCTGTCATATCCCTTTAGAGTCACATAATGAAGAATATGTTGGCTGGGGCTCTGAGGGTGGTTTGTATACACTGCCAGCGCTGGCGTTGGTTTTAACAGCTGTTGGTCTCCTATTTGGCTGTACTTGGTGTTACCAACATAAGGATTGCAAAGTGAGTACACATACATGTCAATAATGTTTAAGAATTACATAAAAGTTGTTATATCTGATGCTATAATACAATATTTATATAAAGGCATGTTCTACTATATATATTTAATTCTTACTTATAAAGAAAATGTAAACCACAAATAGAAAAAGTCAGTAATTTATTGTGTGATTTTGCATGGTTTAATTATTATATAAGTACTTTAAAATGTGTCCTTATAATTGTATAAGATGCATGACCCAGTAATTATCTTATTGATAAATCTAACATTGTAGGTAAACAAAGATATTTAGTGAGGTTGTACTTAGAAATAAAACTAACATGTATTTTGAGAGAGGATTGACAAGAATTACTTTTGTTTAAAAATTCACATGATTTAAACCAATTAGAAATTTACTTATTGTTATACTTAAAAGTGAACTCATTGTTATATTTAAAAGTGAACTCAATTTGAGAAGATGATTGATATTTTTAGGCAAAATTGAATATAAATAATTTAGTATTATGTGGACAAATATTACCTGACATTTGTTATAATATAATACTCATAAATCTTTAAGAAATTGAAAGATATAATATGTATTCAGTTCTTGTTTTACTTTAACCCACATAATAGACAATAAAATTCCGTTTGATAATTTATCGTGATTTATGTAGAATATAAATAATCTCGCTGTTTCAGTATAATAAGAGTTGTATCTAATCACCAAGCGAGGTCAACGCCCTCCGTATGATAACTGCGTAGTGAAAAAAAGTGAATCACTTTACGCTGCGTTCATTAAGAATTGCGATTGTGAATCAACATCATTGTTTCTTCGAGTGCTTATTTTTCTTATCTGAATGAACTTATTAGATTATTGTAATGTGCTAATCGGTAAATATATCGTGGTTTTCAATCCTTAATCTCCGTATTGCGATTTTATAGTTGCAAGATAGGGCAAAAAGACGCGTAATCGACTTCGTGAGTGAATTTAATAATCGAGAATTACTTACATAGTTAATTATTTATATATATAATACAACCATTGGTACTACCATTAGTACGCCTATATTAGTAGTATGTTGCAAAATTCATTTCGTTTTTAAGTCTTAAAATATCAAATAGTGTACACAAATTGTTAATTTTGAAGATTCTGTTTGATATCATATACATAAGCTTAATTTGTTAATTACAAACGTAGTTGTAGGCCTAGAGCTGTGTTGGCCTGGGTTTCAACGGTTATTCCCACTGATAATCTAATAAACTTACAAGCCACCATTTGTAAAAGAATATCTTTAAGATACGACGGTAAACATGTGTCGTGAATTAAAAATTACAATGTTTTGTAAATAATTTCATTAAAGTTCTCTTGGTTGGCAGGCTGTGATATTATACAGGGATATAAATGCCTCGACTTATCGGAAAAAATACATCGACACATTTTCAACATGCAAAGACTAAACCAACTATATCATAGGTCATAAGCGTAGTATTGTAATTGTCCAGGAAGTTGTTAAAAATAACAAAATAATACATTTAAAATAAATATTATTATAGTCAATTTACATATGTAATAGATATTTCTTTAAAAGAGAATTTCTTTTAAATTTAAATAAATTTAAATTTCTTTTCTTTTAAGATCGTTACAAAAGCGGCACTTAATACAGCTCGGTAATTAAACGATTAACGGGATATGTGATAATACCAAAAGGCATAGTATATAAATATAGCATTGAAGCGGGCTTCATTACATATGTCTCAGCCTGTCTTAGCCCCGCATTTCAATTGAGTCGTATCGTGTTACAAGTCTGCTTTGAGGGTCTCCCACAAACCCCTCATTAATCCATTCAAGCATACATCGTTGTTACTACGAGTCATCGGCTTGGATATTTGGCAGCTGATCGCTCTATTCTTAATTATGATGCATTTGACAAGATGCGGCTAATTATTCACCGCCTCTATTGTTTATTTTTAAGTTTTGTTTGATGTCGGATGTTCGAGGCGACCATTAAAGGCAATTTGCTAGGATATTTAACTATTATATTACCTACATTACATTACATAAATTTTTCTTTTAAGATCTATCAGAGTGCGTATGAATCAGTTATTGTTTCGCTTTCGAGCAATCTCTTCCCGACTAGCTCTGAGAATTTTTTTTTATTAAATTATATAAGGTAGATATAGTTATTAAGACAAAACTAAACAGGATCAAAAAAACCAACTAAACTAAAAAAGAATATATAAAAAATTAAAAGTGCAAATGAATCACGATAATTTAAGATCAATCTCAGTTAGTAGTTAGTACATAAGTTAGCTAGTTTGATTTACAATCATTTTGTAAATCACAAAACTTGGCGATTAAAAGAGTAGGGGAGAGTATTGCCAGTTCTCGTCCGTTTACGCCCTTGATTTGAGAACTGGTAGTAAATGTAAAATTAGAAGAATTTAATATGTAATTGCATTATTGACGTTCGAGGGCAGTGTTGGCCTAGTCATTTCAGAGTGCTACTCTCATCCCTGAAGTCGTAGGTTTGATCCCGGGCTGTGCACCAATGGACTTTCTTTCTATGTGCGCATTTAACATTCGCTCGAACGGTCGGGGAAAACGTCGTGAGGAAAACCAAAAAGTCGACAGCGTGTATCAGGCCCAGGAGGCCCAGACCTAAAGAGGTGGCGCCACTGATTTTTTTAATAGACGTTCATAAGTGTTGCCTAGATGAATAAATGATTTTGCATTTAAATATGTGGACTACTAATTGGTAGTTGGTATTATCCCGAACGTTTACTAAATGTATACATCATGAATTATAAACCAAGCCCGTTGCTTTGTCACGAATAAGGTAATGCCGGTTAGCATTAATAACCACTGATTCAATAACCAGCATTCAATCCCGTTTTATATGCAAAATACTACTGCAATTGCCTCATATCAAAAAAAGCAATTAAACTGCATGGTATTTTGAATATGGGACCCGAACTATTAGCAATAACCGATGTGATGTTTTTAAAGAACCGCTGATACATGAACCAATATTATATATTCAGATATCCAATTAGAAATTAAATAATGAGTCTAGTGTTTTTATATTAGACTATCGAAGTATGCGACAAGCATTTGTAGCGTGTGTATATAAATAATGATTTGAAATGTTTAAAAGGAACTTTTGAAGTCAAAATTACTCTAGTTTCCCTTTCCAAAAGGATTCATATGGAAAATGAGCAAGACACTACATACTTGCTGTTAAATAGTTTTTGCAATATTTTGTTTTTTGATTTGATAATTATATGTGAAGACCGTGTACCAGAATTTAAAAAAAAATATATCTTAAATAAGATGTTTAGAAGGTATCGTCTAAACTTAACAATGTTATTTATCCAATTTTTGTTTACACATAAACTGTGGAACTTATGTTAAAAAGTTAATATACATAGAGAATTTTCTTGCTATTAACATTACCCATTTACTCACACGCACGTCACGCGCATACACATACAAACGCACACATAGTATTCGCACAATACAAGTATGTATTTGTATTTTACCATATATTTTACGGAAGAGCTGCTGGACCCCCGGCACAAGTTATTTAAATTTAATTAATTAAAATTATCACATAATACAATTTTAGTTAATGTAAATAATGAGATGTTTAATTTATGAATTATTTTATTAAGGGCGTATTTTTTACTGTCGCTGTAGACACTGTAATTAAAGTGAAAGAGTTGAACAACCCCTGCTATTATACTCTTTTACATAAAGTAGGCATTTGAATTGTTTTTTGTTTTATTTTGTCACGCGGAATATGAGAGTTTTTAAAAGTTTAAAATCATATGTTTCACACATGAATGAACTTTTTTATAAAAGCCTCTGTCTAAAGTCTTACTTCAGGATTTAATTAATTTTGGTTTGTCACAGAATTGATGACAGAATTTACTTATAATGTAATTCGAAAGGTCATGTTTTGTCAAGTAAAATTTAATTCTCAATCTTTTTATCTTGTTTTTACGCATATTCCCACCCGTTTGCTGAGCAATGTTTATGATGCTATACGTGTATTGACAAAGTGTATCTGTAGTATGAGTCAACAGTCCTTGTATTTTTTTATAAATTCACTAATATTATAGGAAATGAAAGGATTTGATTGTTGCATTGAATATGTAAACTACAGCAGTTGATCATTCTTTTACTATTACATGATGTTATGATAAACAAAGACTATAGAATATTTTTTAAATTTTTTTATGAATTTACGCTAGTGTAAGGTGTAGTAGGTGGGTAGCTGGAAAAATTGTATGAAGATGATAAAAAATAAAATAGGGTGAAAAGGTTGGAGGAGACCATTTCCCGGACAGGGACCGCATCTCAGAGTAGTAAACATTTTATTTATATTTTTGTTATAGGATTATAAAAAAAATTAAAACCGTAGGTGAAAAAGACATTAACATCCCTTAATGGCGTACGTTGTGGAAACTATTAACAATAAAGCAAAGTGTTGTACTACAGTTTTATAGAAGATATCAATATCCACAAATATCCGCGTGGTTGCAAAAAAATTGCGTTCAAAAGTCTATGGAACATCGTGCGATTGAATTAATGCGGGTAAAACCGCAAAGTATTTAATAAATTGTGAAAATGTAATGTCTTAGTTATCTACCCTCAATGCAATTTTGTAGGATTATTATTAGCTTTTGATTATGGATTTAAATTTGTTTATTAATTTTATCATTATAAAGGAATAAAATAAACGAAAAATGTTACAGTAATCGTATGACAATTCACCCCTTCCAGCGTGACTGCCTTGTTATAAACTTACGCATTTAATATGAATAAGATTCTATCAAGGAAATTAATTACAGTGCTTAGGTGCACAATTTATAAACGTTTAATTCGAAACGAATAATTAAATAAATGATTGTCGATGGTCGTAATAAATTACATCCGCATGTATTTCTAATAATCCTCTTAATAATTGTACACTCGATGTAAAGCTTTATATATATGTCGCAGCCAACTAGCTTGATCAGCCGTTTAACTAACGGCCTGAAAGATGTTCAGCCAGTGGATTAAACAGCTAGGCAAATGACTTGGATCGATGACGTTTCATTACTTGCCTGATGACTGTTAATTTAAATTTATTTCCACTTTCTGCCACTCTCAAACTCTGAAAATTTCGTGAAAAACAACAAATACAATGCAAGAGTGTACTGATAATAATGTAAATTTGACTTAAGCAATTTAATTTTAAAAGTAATATATTTTATGTCATATGTTTCATCTTTTTTAAGTGAAACTTCTTTATCGGCGTTGGAAAAAAAAATACTGTCACATTTTTCCGTTACGCGCCATCTTTCTCTTGTCCCTATCACGGTTGATTAATAACAAAAATATATAATAACGATAACAATTATAGTACTAATTCTAATACAATTTATGAAATTCTGTAATTTTCTTATTAGTAAAATATAATAAGGTAAAATGAAATAATTGTATTATTTGTATTAATTTCTATGATAATAAAAGCCTTTTGTTAAACTTTATTTAACCAATTTCTGTAAAGTTGCATATAGTAGATAATTTTCACTTCTTACGTGTGACTATTGTACGAATGGCCTAAGCATTAGCCAGCCAGTTTATTAAATGTTGTAACAAACGCTTCGGCTCAATATCTTTCAGGCCGTTAGTTAAACGGCTCCGTTTAGTTAAAAGGCTAGCCTGTTAATTGAACGGCTAATTAAGCTAGTTGGCTTCGATATATATATTGACATTGAAAGACATCAATTTTAACATGCAAAGACTAAAGCGATCATAAAAGCCATAAACGTAGAGTTGTAAACCTCCAGGTATTTGGTTAAAATTACAAAATTATACATATAAAATAATAAATATTGCTTTTAATATAAAAACAGTGATAAAATAGATATTTCGTAAAAAATATAGAGCTGAACTGTACAATCCAATAAATTTCATGTTGTATTGCGTGTTTAGATCGACCTTTCCTATCAATTAATCTAATTGGGTCCTAATAAGATTTTTTTATGGCAACACTGAATTGGAAATATGCGAAATATAAATTATATTTTTTGTATTCCCGATTATTCTATAATCTGTTTAACTATTATTCTGTGTAAACTGGTGCTGTAATAATAACGAAGCTGCGACATTGTAAAGGGTTTTGTCCTCCTGTCCTTGTCCGATAAGCAAGGACAAGATTTATTGCTCGCTCTATAAATAGTCATAAAAGTAACATATTGGGTAATAATACTGTTATGATTCCCGAGTAAATTATCTTTATCTTTATAAGCAATAAAGGACCACCAACAAATTGTTACACGTTTTTTCCTTAGCGAGCACAATTTGATGTAAGTAAAAGCAAATTTATCTAAACTTGTTTGAAATTACAAAACTAGAATTCAGTTCGTCGAAGAGCTACAAAATGAATTAAATACTCGGCAGTATTATATCATCACGCGCTGGTTTTGATTAAAATGTTTCATAATTTATGTATATGTTATAAACGAGGTCGGTAACCCGAATCTTCGCGTTGAAATGAAAGCATGGATTTTCGAAATGAAAGGATTCTTTCAATAGAAAATGTACTTTAATGAGAGATTACCGCGAACAGTAGTTTTTTCGTGTAACGAGCCAGAGTGGAAAGCGCCGCTGGGGCTAGTTATCCATAAGTAAATTAGGTCATTTTTTGGGAGCAATGCTCGAAAGAGCCGCTTATTTTTCCGCGTTTATAACTGCAAGGTATCTAAATGTTTTTAACGAGGGATTTTCAATTGTAGAGTACTGATATCTTAAAGCTTAAAGGACAAGGTTCAATTTATTATTAATCAATGCTGTAATTATAAATTTAATTTTTATTCCCTTCTATCTTTTATTGATGTCGTTTTGTATTAACTTTAGCTAGCTTACGAGTTTTCAAAGAAAAGCGATTCGAACCGTCGACGACCAATAACTTTCCATGCGGCTTGATCCCTTGGAGTTGAGATGTTGGGTCCCTGCATCTTCTACAGCATTGATCATGGAGTGTTCAGAAGAGTTGTTCGGTCTTATACCAGCAGCTGAGTTTCATTATCGGACGTCAAAGCAAAATACAAAATACCATCCGTATCAACTCGACGTCCGTGGTTCCACAACTGAGCATTTGCACCACCACTATATGGAACCAGCTGCCCACTGAAGTATTTCCGAACCAATTCGACTTAAGGTCCTTCAAGAAAAGAGCGTACCGATTCTTTTAAGGCCGGCAACCCACTTGCGAGCCTTCTGGGTATGTGTGTGTCCATGGACGGCGGTATCACTTAACATAAAAATAGTAATTAATTTTTTTTTTTAATACAAGTGGAGAAAAAAGTAATCTCGTGAATTCTTTTCGTTGGACTTAAAAATGCTTCTCGTTAAAAACCCTAGACTACGCGCGAGACATTCATGTGATGACTGTTCTCGAGATGTGGAATGGCTATTATCTACCCTATCTTATAGTGACAAAGGTGTTTTTTGCGTGATTATTTGCCCTAGGAGGCGATGCAGTGAGCGCAGTGGCGCTTGGAGTTGGCAGGGCGCCTGAAATGTGTGCGGAGGTTTGCCACCTCAGAATGAAATATACGCGAAGTTGAATTTGAAAAAGCAATGACCGGGGAATTGTTTAGAAACAGTTGACGTAACGCATACCTAAATCAGTGCTAAGATTTATCGTACAACCGTGTTTCCCTATTCCATACAAAACATTTGATATTGTAGTTGCATATGACCTGTTTCTTTTATAAATATTTGCTAATTACAAAAACAGATCAGCACTACGTGCATCTTTACTAACAATTTTATTTCTATAAAGGCAGAATTTTTCAATATAACAAACAAAAACATTACGAAACGACAGCCCTGATCCTAGCTGTACCCCTATGTCATCGCATTGCACCTCCCTCATCCTACTCTGAGTAATACACAGGCACAATAGGGGCTTGTTGACCTAGCGATGAACTTTCAAAACATTGAGACTGCGCTGCGCTTATTCGGTGACATGTGTACGGTAATATATACGAAGAACGTCCTTCGCAAAACGACGACTATTCAATATTTGTTTGTTTCATACCAGTATAGTAAGTCTTGTTCGCTGAAATAAATTATTAATTCAGATAAATAAGCAATAACATAAGCTGATGGCCAAATAAAACAAAATGAACGCCGTGTTGCCTTTGTTTTTATGAGCGAACTTCCCACTAGCATACGCTTTCTGATAATATGGCCATTCTTTATATTAAAAATGAATCTTATACTAAAATTTAACAATGTTGATATATTTTATAATACTTCTTAGTATAAAATTTATACTCGTTATTTAGTTTATTACGCTCTTGCGTTTAAGTTTTTATGTAGGGTTGAATGTTGACTTATATATACTTTATTTCTTGACTTGTGTTTTCTTATTCTGTATTTAAATTGTTTATTTTATATTTAAATATTTATTTATTGAGTTAAAGAAAAAATATTATTGATTATTATATGCATCTTGTTTTAATAATAGTAATACATAAAGCAAATCATTACAAAAGTATAATACACAGCTGAGATTTGTTACATACACTTTATAATTATTTTTTTGTTATCTTAGCTACCTTCTTGTTTTATTAATAATAATAATACATAAAGCCAATCATTACAAAAGTATAATATACAGCTGAGATTTGTTATAAACATTTTATAATTATTTTCTTGTTATCTTAGCTACCTTCAGTACCGTCGATCACTTAACATCAGGTGAGCCTCCTTAATAGAACAGAGGGCAAACGGGCAGCCCTCTGTTCTATTAAAAAAAAAACACTACACGGGCATACCTCAAACGTTTCCCAACTATTTACACTATTTAGCATCTTGTTTTATTACTTATACATAATAAAACTTAATTTCTTATAGGCAATTGACGATTCGAAATTACGATTGACTTTTGTGTTATTCTGTGTTAATTCGAAACACATTAGTGAATCACCCGATCAAAGAGAAGGCCACTTTTGAGTGCTAAGCCTTGACTCGCGGTGAGTCAGCAGATAAGCTAATAACGGCCTTGGGGTAGGTCGCGTTGTTATATGAAAGAATCTATTTTTATTATCCTAAATATTTAGTTACTTAGTACATTTAATTGTACATGAGCGTTCAAACAAGACGTTTTAACATTACTTGTAATATTTGGGTATATAATTAATTATACTTTGGTAAAGACAGTAACACAACCTTAAAGTATTGGCCTCAGATTTCTGTATCTGTTTCGTCATCATTTGTTTCTAATAGGCAAGTAGGTGCAGCCTTTGGTGCCTGACACGTCGGCTGCTTTCTTCACTACGTTTTCCGTTATCATAAAAGTAACTGTTTAGTGGGAATATAGACATAAAGTCCATCGGTGCACGGCCGTGGATCGAACCTTCGACTTTAGGGATGAGAGTCAAATCACGGCTATGCACCATGGATTTTGTCTTCTTTCTGCGCCCTTACGGAGATGGAACACGGCGCGTAGACCCGTCGACGGTACAATTTATATACTAACCACTATATGTACGTAAAGAAACAGTAAAAATAGTATGCGTCAGTACATTTGAAGCCTATCAAAAGATGTGCGATTTTAATAAGTACATTTTTTAACGAAATTAATTAGTAATTTTCATATTTGGAACAATAGTATGTATGAGTATAATTTCAGACAAACGTAGTTTTTATAAATTAAAAACGTTGTTCTGTATAAATCATATTTAAAACAATTTAAAATACTGTACAAGATACACACTTCTTTTGTAAACCAACAAATCACAATCGCTGGTCGCTTTCATTGATCGTTCCGTTCCATTAAACAATTAAGCATCGTGTGCGACGGACTTCCCCTATTGCATATATGACTACATATAGGAAAAAGTTTTTCTCTCGTTACACAGACGTTAATAGGGCGATTTAAAGTTTTTTGATAATGTAATTCCTAGAAAGTATCGTGAGAAAAAGCTATGTTTTCTTGTCCAATCAGTGACACGCGACACGAACCGTCTATTGTATTGACCAATCACAATCAGGCGATACGCGCCGTCGTCTTTTGTTTTATATCCTCACGTTGTTTTTGGCTATTTGCTAAGACGTAGACAACAATCGTAAACACTTTGAATGACTAGTTGTTGTCTCCTATGTGATATATAATGTGACCAGACGTCACGTTTTGAACGACACTGTCCCTTTTTCCCATTACGAGTCCCGGTGTCCCCGGAATGAACTGTGGGACGCAAAATTGTCCCGTTTTCAGGGACCGCGCGACAATTTTAGTAGAATATAAAAAAATCGTGACACGATCGAGAATTTCATTCATGTTTGAAATCGTCACCAGCTATATTAAAACAAATTTTTTCTTCTGATAAATATGTTTACTACTAAACATTTTCGATACCTTTATTTTGTGAATTTTTTTAAGCCTAAACTTTTTCTAAACAAATAACTTTAAAAAGTGTTTTTTTTTAATGTCCACTTATTATTTGACCGAAATTAAACCAATGTCCCGTTTTGAGTCAAAGAATAACTAGTCACTTTAGGTATACATAGCCCAGATGACGTCTTCCGTATATGAATATTCAATACGTTTTTGACGTGGGAGTCATGCTCACAAGAGACGATGCATTTAATGCCAATAAAAATAATTCAAAATGACTCCTTTACATTTTTTAAGGTAGTAATTTGGTAACTCATGTAGATACTTATGTTAATTACCAACAATTATACTGCAATTTCGTTTTGCAAACGGGTTTGTGGCAAAAAGGATCCCAAACCTTTTTAAAAATGTACTCTTGAACACTGCCACAAATTTCTTGGTGTTTTGAAACATCCCGACTTAGGACTTGATCATTTTCCGTTGGTTCTCGCTATTGTTGATTCAGGCTTGTTATCTTCGAAGAAAATTACGTATCCACTGCGCCACAGAGTACGAGATTCAGCTTCAGGAAACCCTTGGTCATAGCGCAACGAACTTGATACAGTATCAGGCATATAAAAGAATGTCTCCTTAGGTTAAATGCGTCGTTTGTGTCTAAAGATAGGAGCATCTGTTTAATAACTGGCACAAATTAAAGCGTGCTTAGTCATCGAGATAAGGCAGGTTTATAAATAGTGGTCTTCCGTCTCGCTCATATCCTGTACCCGTATCATGTCAATAAGAATATTATCTTGGGTGTACAATCAAAGAGTCACCATAGACCCGATTAATTAAATCTTCTCTTTGGGCCTCGTTTGACCAATGCTGTCTTGTACTTGACCAAAGTATAACGAGATTTCTTAGGATATCTCTAAAGAATTAATGACGCTTTGCAAAAGAATCTAGCTAGGAAATCGAGGTGACTCATGGGATAGGCATGGTAGACAATGCAGATGTGTTTGAGAGGTTGGGGCTGCGAGTACTGATTAATCGCACTAGGCATGGCAAACGGCAACTATTATTGGCTGTGCCGTGGGCACGCACTAACCTGCCCAGAGATTCACCACTTACGCGTGCATTGCGCACACTTAATAATGTTCCAAGTAATGGCGAAGACAGGGTCGCCTACCCGTTGGTCTGACAAAATTAAGACATTTATGGGCCTCAACATCCCTAATGTCCTGAGACAGGCTGGGGATGTATGCAGCAAGTCGACATATCGGTAAGGGCTTTTCAAGACAGACCCGATTCAGACAGATACCTTCAGTAACTGCCTGAATTCATAAGAGTGGTATTGACCATTATTTATTATATTTTCTATCGTGTTAAGCTGTTACAAAGCATGTTTAAAATAAGTAAACTGCAAGCGGCTTAACGTTACATCTCTTTTGCATAATACGGAAATATACATAACATATGGCAGAGTGCCTTTTTAAATAAAAATATGTCATACATACTAATACTATATTACGGGTGTCTTGCGTACCCTCAATATTATTGCTTGTGAGATGGATATATAGTTGCACGCAAGTTGCGCGCTGCAATTGCATTATTTATAAAAAGGTTTAGGTTTTGTTTATAATTAAATTGATTTATCAATAAGTTTTTATTGTGTTAGTGACGGTAAGAATAGAAAATGAGGTAATAAATAATTTGTAAAACTTCGTAGAGAACCCGAAGTAATAAGCTTTGAAAAATACGTTATGTTTCGCGAGCGCATTGCAGTGAGTCATCAATACTAAATACACGCTAATTACAATGTGACCACGTGCTCTCCTTGAAATGTTGATAACCACAGCTCCTTGTGACTTGAATAAATATTATTTGTTACGTTCCAGTCTCATTAAATTACGATCTGTTAATTGTTTTATGAATAACATTGTTATACATTGTATTATGCAACGCGTATATAGAGGATGAAAAACCTATATGAAAGTAATGGTTACAAATGGAAAGACACTATGTGTTTATAATATATAGATTTTTATATAAAAAGCCTTAATCAAGGGTAGGAAATTAAACACTATTAATTACTTGATTCACTATAATTCACTGATGAAATAAACTAACTAAAGTTAAACGAAGAAGCTGCCCGTGCTGTTTTGTATGGATTCTCGCTGTTGGAATTAAGGGCGTTTACAGCTCACTTCGGGCACGGACCTCGGCTTGGGTCGTCGCGGGGTAGGTTATCACCTGAAGGGCAGGACGGAAGCTCACTGGAATCAACGAAGTGCGATGAAAAGGTCCACGCCGAAGGTTCCCCGGTGAAGGCAGTTTTTACCCTACATGCCCGCGCGCATGCCACAACTTGTTTTATATTATTATTATTACTCGACCATCCCACTCCGGGCGGATGTTTGACGTAAATTCGTAAACAATTGAATGAGACAACTGTGCAACTATGGCACATGCGTGTTTTTGGAAATTCTTAAGAATATGTTTATTTTATTTAGTTCTTAACACTTCATTTCATATAGATATATAATACATTTGACATAATTAAATGAAAGAGGAGGGAATTGACCTTATCGCTGGCGAGCGATCTCTTCCAGGCAGCCAACGTGAGAAAAAAAATATATAAAATAAGCGCAAGAAGTCCAAAAATACATGAGACATTAAAACGAATGGAACAAAACAAAGCAATTAAAACATGTGAACAGGAATATATTAAAATTGTATATATATTTTTTTAATTTTTAGAATTTAATTAAATAAATATTAAAGGCTAATAATATGAAATCACTAAGGTCACATTAGGGAAAAACAAATGATATAGGGCATCGTCAACCTTATTTCTAGCAATCAATCTCTTCCAGACAATCACCTACTTAACGCTTATACTATGTTTATCTACCCCATAACAAGGAAATATATAAGTAAACTTTACTCAGTAAAGGTCTATTACAGCTTGCCGTGACTAATTTTCCAGTAAACTTTAATCTGAAATTCTATACATCTCTTATTACATTTTACTGCCTCTAGGGGAAATTGTCATAATCCAACTTACATTTATTTGCAATGAAATCCAATTTCGTGCGTAGGACGAACACTCGCAATCTATTAGGCTTATGGCCGTCCTAGTATTTTTCTAAATATCCTCTTTATACATTTATGCAAAAGCATATGAGATTATGTTAATATGTATTGTTAGGAAATTCGAAAAACAAATATTTACTAAAGTACACCACATACGTAAGGCCTATATCTACAGTATATGATACAATCTATATACATATTCTAAAATACGTTACAATTACGGTAAACATAACATTTTGTTAGTTAGTACAGTGAATTAGTGTTAGTACACGTAAGTATTAAGTGCTAAACAGTGGTGAGTGAAAAAATTAAACACAAGAACATACTGTCTTCCCCTTAATACAGACTGTAATTAGTGTTATTGGACACTTTCTTATGTTAAATATGCTTTTAAGGTTAGAATAAACTTACTTATTAGTCTTAACTGAATTAGATCGTAATGTTCCATGTTTCAGTCTTTACACATAAAAAAAACTAGTCAATTTTGGAGGGAAAAGTCTTACAGTGATACTAAACTCTATTCGTATCATTAGTTTATCAGCTATCAGTGATGTATATGTACGGTCTCATAACTATATGTGTTTTATCAATTATGTTAATCGAGATCTCACGCTACCAGGCAAAAGGATGTATTTGAAATATTATTGTTTCACGAAAATTTGTATTTTGATGAGGCTATGGAATTAAAAAGCTGTGCACTTGACAGGGTTTTAATTGCATGTTTTTGAGATGGCATCTCCTGCCTGTCATTTCCATGACTCGTTTGAATATTTTTGCAAATTGAGTTTTGAAATAATTATTTTTTTCCCGAATGAATTCGATATAACCTTTGTAACGCCTCTAATATTTTTGTTAGACTAATGTAACGAGTGTGAATTATTAGATTTTGTATGTGATACGTTACTTTCAATCTTGAATTATCAAAATGAGACTACTAGCGCCAGCAGTTTAGTTTTACTTTGTTGTTGTGTGTCTGTTTTAATAAAATGTCAGTTTATTTAAGTATTAAAGTTCACCAGTCACCACATGATATATTATATAATTAATTCTTATAATAAATGACAATTATGGTAAACAGAAATGTTACAAATTAAAAATTATAAAAAGTATTGAACTTCCAATTTTAGATTAATAGATACACAGCCATAAAGCTCATCTGATGTTAATTGATACCGCCGCCCATGGACACTCACATTGCCAGAAGGCTCGTTGCCGGCCTTTTAAGACTTGGTGCGCTCTTTTCTTGGGCCCTTAGTCGAATTGGTTCGGAAATACTTCAGTGAGCAGCTGAGTCGACTAGTATCTTTTTCTTATTTATATGCAAAAAATACTAGTAAAATAGTGAATTGGTTGTTTCTGATTATTTCATTCTGTTATAAAAACTAACAATGTCAAAATCATTTATTCATATAGGTAACACAATGTACACTTATGAACGTCGAAGTCAGTTCTTAAATCATGGGCGTAGAACGGAAGAGAAGAACTGGCAATAAACTCTTTTCATATTCGTTAACCATTGCTTATTCTCAACAGCCATTCAAAGCACGTAAACTAAAACATATCGACTTGCTATCCAACTTGAAATGCCGATAGAAAGAATCTTATTAAGACATGTTGTGAAGTAGTAAAAGTCAAAAGGCGCGTCAATGTCCACACAGCAATTCCAATAATTTTGGCATGAATACAATATCATTAATATCGATTCTATTTTCGTTCGGTCTTCACGTGTCTAAGTCAATTTTTTTTACATATTTTCTTGTACATTAACGTATCATATTTGACGTCGAAGAAAAATAATTATATTTTTTTATATAAACCTTTTATAAGTCGCTGTCTGGAAGAAATTGCGTGTAGCAGTAAGAAAGCCAATTTACTTTGTTTGTACTTAAGTTATTTTATTTTTCGGTTCGAAGCTGCTTTATTAATCGAAGAATTACATTCCTTAGTAAGAAATTTTAGAGTAGGTATATAGGTATAATAAGCTATATCAAATAAAAATTATTCTTGCTAACAATATGTACAATAAATAGGTGGCATCGATGTTACAACAGGCATTGTGTGATTAATGAATAGAAATAATTTCTTAGACGCTCGTTCACAAACAAATGCTAGAAGTCACTTTTTATGTTTTGTAAATACACATATTTATTCTATTTATTTATATAAAACTTTTATGATTTTTATTGACATATGTATATGTGTGTTTTATGTTATTTTACAGGTATGTTGATAATTATATGTTCTTTTAAAAGTTTTAAATTTGTAAAAAGATTTTATTTCTCTTTAACTGTCATTATTATATCCTTTACTCAGTTAATATACAAAGGCTACGGCATTTTTACTCCAGAAACGTACGTAAAAACGCTATAAGTATTAATTACGACCAAGTACTCCTATGAATGACACAATTATACTGAGAGTTTTCTCTAGGGCTTTTGCAGTAGGGTTAGCGCGGGATTTGAAGTAAATAAGTGACATACAGATGTGTAATATGCAATATATATGTAATAAAGTCATATTAAGTTGTATGTTAAACGTAATACATTACGTTAGTATCTCTGAATGTATTATTTTGGTTTATCAATTGACTTTTAAAAAGGGGTTTCAGTCTTACCTTTATAAATTTAAATACCATTATTGGAATCAGATAATATAAATTTTCCTAAAAGTATAGCAAGTTGAGCGAGTGTTGGCTTCAGCGTGCGACTCTCATCCCTGAGGTTGTAGGTTCGATCCCCGGCTGTGCACTTATGGACTTTCTGTTGGCTTACCTTAGACCCAAAAGTCGATAGCGTGTTTCCGGCACACGAGGCAGATCACCTACTTGAATATTATTAAATGGAAAAATTACTATGAAACAAGTACAAAAATCTGCATTCCATTTTTTTATTTCGACGTATTTTACAAGTTAATATCAACTTTATTGCTGATGTTGAATCAAAACCTATTCCGCACAAGTTGTGCGCGATCTATTTCTAAGGTAAAACACGTAACCAACTACACTCGTAACGTAATTTCACCCGTATCGCCTCGACGTCCGTCGTTCGACAACTGAGCGTTTTTTAAGGCAGCTTTTGCCGCGCACTACCACTATGTGGAACTAGTGTACACTGAAGTATTTCTGAAGCAATTCGACTTTGGGCATTCAAGAAAAAGTGTACCAATTCGTCTAAGGCTGGCAATGCACTCGCGAGCCCTCTGGCGTTGAGTGGCCATGGACGGATGTATACCTTTAACATCAGGTGAGCCTCTTGCTCTGTTTGACCCCTGTTTACTAATAAATGTAAAAAAAACTTGTAGAATAGAACATTCAAGAGACTAGATATTGTACGGTTTTCAACTCATATTGTATACATTTGTGACGTAAATACGTGATACTAAGAAATTATTATCGGTTCGAAGATTCATTAGAATTCTTATCAATTTCCTGTTCGTCATACATTTTTTGATGATCTTAAATCTATAAATAGTTTTGCATTTTAAAAAACTTACACTTCATCATTTTTGAAAGAATTCGACTTAGGGCGACTTAGGACTTTCAAGAAAAGAGCGTACCAATTCTTAAATGGCCGGCAACGCACTTGCGAGCATTCTGGCTATGCTAGTTTTGGACACTACAGCGGCGGTATCACTCAATATCAGATGACCTCCTGCCCGTTTGCCTCATGTTACATTAATTAAAATGATTTTGAATACTTTTTAGTGCATTCAAGTTCGTTTTTAATTCAGAGAATCGTTTCGTCAACAAACGCGTCCATGTGTCAAAGATATAGAAACTCTTATTCGATTTGCAGTTGGTTTCCCCGAAGCCACATCAATTCCATTGTAACAAGATCCCATTGTTGGGACAAAGCGTGTGTAAAGTGCGTCGTTTTTGTTTGATTGTGTAACTGTTTACACACAACAGCGATTTCATCTTCCGCGACGTTTTGCAGTGTTTGTAAATACGTATATCATTTGAATAATTTCGTATTTTGATTTAATGAGACTCTGAATAGAGCATTACGGGATAATAAACTCTATTAACTGACTATTGTATAATGCTCGGTATAAAATTATAACATTTCTGAATTTACTATCTAAGTAATAGGTTATCACAGTTCGCGGTGGAGTGAATTTTATAATTTGATTTTAATTATACGCCAAAAAGAAATGTTTTTCAAATATTTTAATTGGGTTACGATCTTTTTGGCAGCGTTTCTAAAGTGTGTTGCTTAACAAATTTTTAACACGAAAATTAAAGAGAAAAAAAAATTATCATTTTGATCGGAATTTTACTAATTATTACTGATAGCAATAATAGGCGCGTAGGTCATCATTTCTTTTTTTAGGGTTTCTCTTACTAGGGTTGCCTGGAAGAAATCGCTTATTAGCTATAAGGCCGCCCGTTGCATCCCTTGTAATCTTTATGTATGGTGTTTTTTGTGTTTCTTTTATTTTTGCAACGAAGTGTGAATAAATAAAGTAGGTGGTCACCTTTCTGTGCCTGACACACTCCGCCGACTTTTTGTGTCTAAGACATGCCAGTTTTGTTACGATGTTTTCCTTCAGCGTACGTCGAAAGTGTCCTAATAAAAAAAATAAAAAAATATCCTTCATTCGAGTACTACATAATCAGATTTACATAAAGTTACACCATACCATTAATTGGTACACGGCCTCCTCCAAATTATTACTTGTCTCTCATTCTCGTCACCATTTTTCTATCCCCGATATCCCATTTATTGCTATCTCTGTAGAAATCCCAGACATCATATCATTCCATTTGTGACTCCTTTCCGGAGAAGGCATTTTGGCCAAAACTCAGCGATGTCCAGCTAGGTCTGGATATCCATAGTTACTTTAATATCGATTTTCGTTACGTTTTATATAAATTCTATTATTGTTTAATTTGTTTTTATTATCTATAGTATGCCATGTTTGCCTTGTCACATTAAAAATTTATTTTCCTTGTACCGATGTATCAGTGTGCCGAGCGTTGGTAAGCTTTTAGAAATATATAAATAAATTCCATCTCTCAATGTGTCTGGTGGGCGTCCTTTCTTTTTTCTTCTCCCCCCCCCCCATGGATGGCCCCATCCATTATTGATCCATCTGTCATCACAAACACGGCCCATTTCAAAAGAAAGTACCTCTAAAGCGGTAAATCTATCGCCACCTTTGGAACAAAAGCTCATTATTGAGATTGTGATGGCTGTCAATATAGCTATTGGAAATTAGAGTAAGGGCTCTGTTATAAATATTGCCTACGGAATGGGTAATAGCAAAAACACGTTCATTCACCATTGGTTATGTAAATGTATGTTAATTACGTCCTCGTTCACACGCTAAACGACACGACACGTTGCGTGTGATCGACTGCATTGTGAAGAATAATCTTCGCTGGATTATTTTTTAGACGCCTTGCTTGTTAAGATCTATATTTCAATTAACGAAAATGTCACTAGTTTTTGAAAAAGTTGAAATTTATATATGACTTAGCTGCTCCTGCGAACTTTATTTTGCCTTAAATATGCTCTTGTTACTTAGCCTACGTTTTTAGCATATGGAACATTTAACTATGGTACCCCATTGCAAAAAGATTCCACGTGAACAGTCCCTGTGTTCACTGTTCCTAGGCAAGTACTACAAATATTTTAATGGTATAATAATGATTAGATACCAACCAAAAATACAAGCCAAACAAATCTTTGTCATCAGTCTACGTTTGATAATTAATGAATAAAATTCTATAGTAGAACCGACACCTAAAGCGATACGATCGAAATTGAAAAATCAAATTTTATGATTCTCAACCCGACTAGTTGGAATAACGGTCAAGTGTATCAATTGCATGCCAGGTCATTTCTGCATTACCAAAAATGTATCAAAGCAATACGTCCGATATAGGAAATCTTAATTTTATGACGAAATTTTGCACGAGAGCATTTTTTAAATTCCGATGTTTTAAACAGATGTTGTTGTTTGTTGTAGATAAATAAATATTTTTGGGTGAATTAAGAACTATATTACGTGAGATTTTTGTTGAGTAATTAGATTTTTTTTATAATTGCGACGAAAATTTGATTTTAGTTAAAGATTTTTCAACGGAGGAGGGATAAACCTTGATCTCTTGTACTATGTCTTACATAACCGCTACTAATAGATAAATTTTACCTAGGTTTATATTATAATAAATAATCCAAACAATATTGATGTATACAAATTAACTGGCATTCAATTTAGTTGAATAAAGGGATGGTCTACTGTGGGTGCGGTAATGGCTTGAAAACTGACATTTAGCCAATTTGTTGCATGACTCATTTCTGTTATGGTACAGATACAAATACATACATAGGTTTAGATACAAACGTTATATTTTATATATATATATATAAACGTTTGTATTAATATATGTTTCCTGTATTACAACTGCGCAACTACAGCACCTATGTTTTTCATATTCATAAAAGTAATTGCACCGTTTTAACTACAGCGTTCGTCTCTATTTCTCACTGGTTAAATAGAATTTGAAAGATAGATACGAAAGATTAGTGCAAATGTTAACTTGGTTCTTATGAATAAGGTGGTAAATTCTGGGGGGGGGGGGGGATTGTGTTGTGTGTTTCAAGGCGTCGTCAAAAAGTTGCTTTGTTTAAACGTTTAGTTTTACCTTTCGTTTGTATAGTTTTTAGGCAAGCGTATAACATCTTCATGTATTTTTCGCGCAAATGGAAATATTACTTAATTTCTGAATGTCGTAGGAATACATTTTTTCATAATATATGTAAAGAAAGAGTTAGGAAAGAATAAGTTTAAGGTATTCATTAGAATTTCTGTAACTATTTATTACGTTTCAAGGTTAGCGTCTAGTTACGACAGATAATATCCATATTGGAGTTATTACTTGCACACGTGTGAGGTAATGACATCTGTGATATATAGATATATAAAATACAGAAAAATAATTTATATGCAATAACGCTCATAGTTTGTGGCTGATAGCAATGGCGATCCCAAAGTTATAGCACCCAGGTTCGATATGGTTCATTTAACATCTGTCGGCCATCGCAACCTCGGATAGCGTGGTACAAATACTTCAATATCAATGCCGGGATTGCTATGAATGTACTGTATATTATAATAAAAGAGGATACTCCTCTGTATGTATGTAATAAACTGCAAATGTCACAGTCAAATTGGGTGACTTTTTTTCATAGTTAATAGGAGAAGTGAAGGTTTTAATCAATATCGATAAGTTTGTATGGTTAGGACAAACCTACCTGTTAGTGGAAAGTTTCAAAGTGATAATTTTAGCAAAAATCGAATATGGAATGTTTATATTTTTCATTTGTTTTTCTTGTCTAGCCGAACGAAGGAGCCGATAACGAGGTAGCTTTCTATTACTTGTAATTTTTCGCAGCTAACATTGTCCGATTCATTTAGTGATTTTCTGGAGCTTCTACGCATTCACTTTAATATGTATTTTGTAGAGAAAAGAGATTTTTTATCGCACTACTTATTAGTAGACCGCTTGTGAATAAAGTTTTTCGGAATCCAAACCCGACCTTGACAATGAGCGAGACAGGGAAACGTCTCAGTTGTGAACATAATGTGCCTATAATTAGAGCTCCTATAATGTTGCTTATATCATCGTCCATTCATATACAGCTTATACAGCAGTAATCTTGCTTGTTGCATGCCTTTAGAGTCGTGTTGTTAACCATTTCTTATGTGTAAGCGCTTCAGCATAACTTAGATGTAAATAGGAAACCTCTATTTCAAATTTCACGTAATTGTTACGATGAAAATCGAAAAAATCATGTTTTAAAAAATATTGTCAAACGTCAATAGAATAATAATAATATTATGGCCTTTTATTTCTCAAAATTTTCAATTAAATTATTATAATACAAATTCTTAACTCCATGATAGGCCTTCTCAAACCATTTCCCAAGTTCCCTTGCCTAGGCTTGCCTAGTTCATGTGCCGCCGGCCAGCTGCACCAGGATCATATAGAAATCTTGGATTTAAATCGATTAAATTGAATTTTAATATTGGAAGTGAAGGAATGTTTTGAATATACTAAAAAAAACCGAAGTCAATAAGTTAAACAATATAACAAAACTGTTTCCGACGACTTTGTTAAGAACATCATACCGGTTATATTAACCAAAATCAAAGGTCCCAGTGTTAAGTACTTAATAACAACGTCATCGGCTGTTACGACTATCGGTTTTTACTACCAAATATGAGTAGTCCCTTTGATGTACTTATAAAAGATTATGACTGTAATATATCTAATATTTTAACATATAAATTATAACTAAAAATATATTTTCTGGTTAAAATTTTATCCGGTAAACTGTATTTCAGTATAACCTATACCTCTTATGTAAAGGTTATTAACTACTCACAGCCCACGTAATCGCCCCTTCAAGGTGTAATTTCTGTAACCAGACTGAAAGTTCTTGAAAGGTTTCTCTTACCACCATTACAATTTCATTTCCCTGTGATCTGAACATACTATATATAGGAATATTACATATATAATCAAATGTATTATTATTATATTTATTATCGTATAAATAACTTCAATAATAATATTATATATTAAATCAATTTGGGATAATCATTAATTTCAACCAACCTCAAATCCTATGTATGAGTTAATTACGTTCAAGTAATGTAATGTTCTACCAATGTTTGTCGAAATCATACAATCTTTTTCTTCGCGGAACTTGATTGTTTATAATTCATATATTTGATCAACCATCAATGAACTAATGGGTCGACTCAGAGCTGTTGATCTTGTATAAATCACAGAGGAATGAAAGTATATTTTGTTCCTATTTTGTTATATGAAATTCATGTTTCACCGCAATCACACGCTGCTCAGTAGATTTGTAATAATTTAGTTGATATTTTATTACTCAGGAGTACTAACGTACGTCCAATTTACAGATATTCACAGAGAGTGTGTCTCATCTCCATGATGCACGCAGCCGATCTCAGCCGCCGGACTCTGGTTTCTCAGAACCAGTGAACAACAATATCAGCGAGGACAACAACAATGGACCGATATCGCTCAGGGAGATGCAGAATATCGCCAACAACAATGCGGCGGTATACATCGTCAGTGAAAATGAGGAAAGGAATCGTATTCGGGAGTCCGTTGTCGAGTTTGAACCGCTGCCTCGTATACGCGTGCTGGATCCGTTGGAGAGATGTGCTGATTGGTTTGGTAAGTGAAGAGTTAGGCCTAGCTAGACCTTGTTCTAGAACAAATTAGAAGAACCAGAATTAAGAATACATCTATATTGATTAAAGGGCGTCAGCGACGTGATGCTCATGTTCTCCATCTCCTATGTTCCATCCTGTTTAACCCTAAAACTCCTTGCTATTTTAAATATGATTTAAAAATTTTGGGAGCCCATAACTATAGCTTACGCTCTTCCGAAAACTATACCCTTGAAATCCCATCTCATTACTCCTTTTTTGGCGATTCCTTTAAGGTCTCTGCAGTTAGGCTATGGAATTCACTTCCCGTCCCTATTCGCTATCCCCTATATTATATATCCCTATCTTCCTTTAATTTTCTTCTGTGCAAACATTAAGTACCTGTCCACATCGTATCCCTAGCTTTCTTACTAACTACTAACTGACGTGAGACTATTCTTAAATTATCGTGATTTATGTGTCTTTTTGCTTTTTATTTTTAATGTATCATCTTTTTAGTTTAGTTTTTTTTTTGTTCCTGTTTAGTTTTGTCTTAATAACTGTGTATAACATGTATTTTGCACTTCTTGCCTATCTTATGTAATTTAATTCATTTTTTTTTCTTTTCTCACGGAGAAAAGAAGCTGCCTGGTAGAGATCGCTCGATAGCGATAAGGCCGCCAGTTGCCCTTCTTTTGATTTAATTATGTTCAATTTTTTATATTGTAATAAAATGAAGTGTTAATAAATAAAAAATAAAGAAAGGAGAAAATACAAATAGACACGCAGAACACCATTACTCAATTAACGATAAGATTTTTATATCAAATTCTACTTTCTATGACTTAAAATATGGGTAGATAGATGTAAGAGCTTCTGTTATAAATACTAATAAAACATAGTTTAGTCTGTATATTCCAAAGACTACTAATAAATTCCAAGCCGTTAGCGTAGACTTTGTAGACGTTGCAGTCTGAATAGGTCTCGGAATGACGGTCGCCTAAATAATTCTGATTATAATATCTCGGCTCTATCGTTCACGTTTATTGTAGTATAAAGAACAACGTACTGGTAATAAACGTAGTGCCTATATTAGTGATTACATTAGGCTACACGAAGAAGTGAACCTTTTGCGTGTTTTACAGAATTTTTTTATGTCCATAACAGACAAGTGGAGATGTCCGTACTCGTGGTTGTGAGACGCACACATAAGCAATACACGTATAAAATAATTATTATGGTCTGTTTCAGCTGGAGATGACTTTCCCAGAAACCGATTGCAATACCTTAGAGAAATTGGTCGCGGATGGTTTGGCAGAGTGAGTTTATTTATTAATTTACTTGTGTTATGCTGTTGTTTGTGATATTCACTACACTCTAGTATTACTCATATTAACTAATAAGAAGGCTCGCCGGTCTTCTACCACCTATGGTAAACACTATGTGTACGCCGTACGCCATATGGATGGATATACTACTGAGGTCGCGATCGGTTATGAAAGCGTTTTCGAGGGCATCTGCCTTGATCGACTGCAGTCCTGTTGGTACTACCGTAAACACATTTCCAACTTGGTTTAAAATAAATGTTGTTATATGTTAAAGTATTTTTATGGAACTTGACTTATTTGTGATTTATTACGTGATTTTCGTATGTAATAATCGTTTTAATTTAACACACGGGAGTAATTAGCGCGTAATCGTATCCTTCCTTAAAGTGCTTTATCATTTTAAGAGCAACAATGCGTGTGCTTGGCAACTGTAGTAGACAACAACGGCAGTAGAACTGATTTTTTTTACCAATGTTGCAGGTAGTAGAAGGTGAAATAGAAGACGGACCGTCATCAGGCACGGTGGCTGTCAAGATACTAAACCAGAATGCGAGTCTAGAAGACAAGGCTCGTTTTCTAGATGAAGGTAGAATGTATCGAGATATCCGTCATGAAAACGTTCTACCGTTTATTGCCAAATGCCTATCTGAGGATCCTTGGTTGCTTATGTTTGAGCTGTGCTCTATGGTGAGTGCAGATTTTAAGTTCTTTGATGGGATATTCTAGTTTCTAAAAGGGGAATACAAATTGTATTTTTATGGGTCAAATTGGAACACGTACACAAGTATTATGTATTTTGCACTTCTTGCTATTATCATTTTTTTCCCACAGTGATTGTCTGGAAGCGATCGCTCTAAAGCGTCAATGCTGTTCATTTAATTATGTCTATTATGTTTGTCTGTTTAATGTTTTATGAGTGTTAATACATAAATAATACATATCATAAACGTATAAAACTTTAAAGAGTTTCATACATTTTAGTGAATTTAGAACAATTGAAACATTACATTTCATTAAAAAAAACATTATAAATAGCAATAACAATACAAAAACACAAATAAAAATCTAAAGGCACCAAGCCTGAAAGGCTACACCACACTACAAATTTATATATTCTTCAACTTTTGGTGTGTTCGTGCGTAATATAAAATTGTATAAATATGAATTAATCATTTATGTCTAGGACCTCCATCAATACTTAGAAGTGAACCGTCCGAAAATGGCGATACTAAACGAAAGTGGGGTGCCTCTGCAGCTGATGTGTGATGTCACTTCCGGCTTAGCTCATTTGCACTCCAGAGGATTTTTATATGGGTAAATGAATTCTCAGTTCCTTAGTATTTGCATATATAAATTGCAATTATATATAATCAACATTTAAGACCGATTATTGTTAATATACAAAAATAGTTTCGTTAACTCTAGTTTATATCTCTTCTCTCTTGTATTAGATGAAATAAAAAAATATATTTTTTTTAATTTCAGTACACTATGGAGCGGGACAGTGCTAATTCGTAATGGAGAAACTGCACGTGCGCTTCTTGGCCAGTATGGAACTAATGAGCCGCAGCACGACTTCTTCGCGCCCGAAGTCTCGAGGCAGCCCAATTCACACACTGTAAGTTTTTAATAATTCTAATTAAAAAAAAAAACAATTTGAAATGAATACAAATAGCCATTAAACATCTTAAGTATTACCTATTTAATTTATTAAACATTTAAATGTCTGGAATCGAGAGATGCTGAGCAGAATATAAGAAGACATCTGAGTTACATTGATCCTTTAAATGAAATGATGGTCATATGCGATTCGCGAGAAATTTTAGGACAAAATTCACGCTAAGAAATAATAATGCTTACGAAATTAAACACGTGTTTGGTAGTATCAATGGATAATTATACATGACAGTTCCAAAAATATCGCATATACAGTTTAAACTGTTTGTAGTTAATATAAACTCAAACAAATTATTTCGATTTGATTCATAATTAATCAACGTTAAACACAGAATTATAAGTGAAACAAAAAGCTTGACTTGCATATCAGAGTTGTTGTCAATATCCATGGCGCCTTTAACCTTTTTAGGTCTGGGCCTCAGATTCTGTATCTGTTTCATGATCATTTGTTAATCTAATAGGCAAGTAGGTTATCAGCCTTCTGTGCCTGACGCACGCTCTCGACTTTTTGGGTCTAAGACCAGCCAGTTTCCTCACGATATTTTCCTTCACCGTTCGATCTAAAGGTAATTGCGCACTTAGCAAGAAAATCCATTGGCGCACAGCCGGGGATCGAACCTATGACCTCAGGGATGAGAGTCGCACGCTGAAGCCACAAGGCCAATTCTGCTCATATTATTTAAATTTACTATTTATAATAAAATTGTTAGCAACTGCAAGAATTACAATAAAACAAAAAAAAACTAGTGGCTTCATAATTAATTCCGGTCATTTATGATTTAACTGTATATTTCAGACGAGTAGTGAGGTGTGGTCCGTGGGCTTCCTCCTCTGGGAGGTGTGTGCTTGGGGGGCCACCCCACCCCGCGCCCCGCCGCCCCCACACTTGCCCTGCCCCTATAGGAACCATTTGTAAGTACCTTATATGAAACGTCAGCATATTCAAACAAACATATTCTTCTAACCAAATTTAAATTTGTTAGGTCAATTTATCCAGATATTGAATTGGATTTTTGGTTGGAGGACATTTTAAAATGATCGTTTTTGTCGGTTGTACGCTTTAAGTGCTTTCAGCGATTTATCGGAACTAGAGACTGGAGCGATCTGAAACGATATGAAGTCCATTAGGATCATAACGATCTTTTTCGATACTTAAGAAATGTTATTATAAACTAAAAAAAAATTGTCGGATGTGGCTAATACAGATACCGGCAAACTTCTTGAGCATTTATTTACCAATCACGCGATCGACACGTCACTCTCGAGTGATACCTTAAAATCGCTTCGGCAAGGACATTTGTTCAAAATGTTTGCCGGTATCTGAACCAAGTATGAATATAATATGTTACATGTAGTTTAACGTTGAATCCGATAAAAGATATATGCTTGTGATCCTTAAAATACTTATATTTACAGATACCAAGTAATGCAGCTCTGCTGGAATCCAAATCCTGAAAATCGTCCAACGGCATCACAAGTGCACGCGTTACTCAATCATCTGCACACCACACACTTACACACCGAAACAGACGACCACTTTGAGGAACGCTGGCAGAGACTCAAACCCAACACTATCCCAAAAATAGATGAACATATAGCCATAGTCCATGCCCCGTCCACATCCACAGATTCACAGTTCGGATCTGATCTAGAATTTGAAAGCGCACAAACTATACCAGACTCCCTGAGCGTAGGAGACGCGGCGGTTTCCCGATCCAGCAGCATAATGTCCGACAAGGAACCCCTTTCTGTCCAAATAAAGTCGGAAAGCCTTACCAATCTACATGGATCCTTCGAGGATGTCCGAAACATTTATCTCACGCACAATGAAGCGGCAGCCCTCGAATGCCACCAAGGGAACATCGGTATGGAAGAGAAGGAACATGATCGCTCCGACAGCTCGGTCGATCCTTGGCTCAAAGACATCATAACCGGAAGCCAAGATGACGTGAGCTACTTCAAAGACGTCAGCGATGTTATTAAGAATCTCGATAATATATTGAATTCCGAGAAAACTTCGAGTTCCGAATCGAGCCACCAGGCCAGTCCTTCAAGGGACAACCTCAGTCTAGAATGCAAAAAGGACTATCCTATGCAGACGAGCCTCGTCAAGTCTCCTGGAATACGGAACTTCCAAAATATATCAGATATGGGTTTCGATTCCAAGGATGATTCCACCTGCGATGATGATGTCGACCGAGACACAATTGGAACTTTGAGCCACTCCTTTGAACGCCACAGCGACACAAATAGCCAATATACACTCGAAAATATAACACCTGAAACGCCGATAAAAGACTTCATTAGTAATCTTAATGAATCCTTTAGCGAACAAAACTTTAGCTTAGTTAACGAAAATAAAACTCTGCCTCGAGAAGAATTGCCGAACGATAAGATAGAAGATAGTGATAAAGAAGTACCCAAATTGAAGGAATTATGTGAAGCCTTGCCTAGATTAAGTAATAAAATGGAAATGATAAAAGACTGCACATCAGAAGATAATAATGCTTTAGGGACTGATATTATTAAAGATACTAAGTCAGTAGAATTAATACCAAATGAAGGAATTGATAAGAGTGAACTGATTTGTGATACTGGAATAGACCAAATGAATGATACAACAGAATCTCAAGTACCATTTTCTGAAAGTGAGATTAATCATCTAAACAAAGATGCACTAGTCAATGAAATAACTACAACATTAAGTGATATTGATCAATCAGATGCAAGTGCTAGGGAAGAGAATAATGATTTAAAACACATTCATTCTGAATCATTAGTTCAATCTCTAACAGCAAGCCAAACTATAAATGAAGTTAAAGTCATAACTACTAATACTGATGAAGACGTTCACGAAATAGAGACCAACGATTATGTTGGTGATCACCAAGTGGAACAAAGTTGTATTACACACACGGAATTGTTTTTAGCAAATGAAATAGAAGCACAAAAAAGTCAATATTATGAAAGTGGAAATCAGAATAGTGTTAGTAATGATATGCGTGACGTAGAAAAGCAAATCTCGTATGAAAATGAAGATCTAACGCAACCGGAATTGATACAGATGACACCCGTTACAGATGTACAATTAGATGAAATCGTTAACGAGCTAGAATACATTGAAGACAACAGTATTGATTTGGAAACTGGGTGTGCCTCGTTAGAAAATGTTATAAATTTAGGAATTAGTCATGCTACTTTAGATAATGAAAAGTTAAAGGATTTGAATGCTAAGGAATCTCATATAGAAAGTGACTTAGGTATAGAAAGTGAACTAGAAAACGTAGGAATATTAGCAGAGCTACCTGATTTAGTACAAATAAGTGAAAGGGCAACTGACGTTACAAGTCAAGAATCTCAAACGGAATCTCAGTATTCACCTGAAAAAGTACAAAACTTAAGCAAGGAAAACATTTCGTCCGATTCTCAAGACGATACCATCTGTCTGGACCAAGTTACAGTTAAATATATGGATTTAGTCGGATCGAAACAAGACAAAGAAAGTGCGTCAGATATGTCCACCGAAAGCACAGTCTATATGAATTTTTCTGGAGAACAAAACGAAATTTCGAAAATGTATAAAAACGAACCGTTGTCGTTCTTAGAAAGCCAAACGGTGTCCGAAGCTGACATAGACAAGAATGATTCCACCGTTTATTTAGATCTCCCTAGCGTCATAAGAGAGATGGACACCTTCTTGCATGCAGAAAAGTTAATTAGTGGTCATGATGTAGGGTTCAAAGATAATTTTCATGCTAGTACCCCTGTAGGTAGCAATAGCTCCGCAGATAACGTCCTCGATTCTAATGAGCATGACGCACTAGTGAATCCAAATAAAATAGCAGACTATTCTGCGATGGCCTCGGAGAAACTAGAACAAAAAGGTGTAGCGGATACCAGTCCCTTCGAATCGCCGACAAAAAGTCACCCTACAGATACATACGACGAGAACAGTTCAGTCGTCTTAGGACCTTTCGAAAGCTATACACAAGACACGTTCAAAAGTAAAATTGGAACGGATTTAGTAGACTTACCTAAAGAAGAACTTTTAGCATTTTCGTCGAACTTCAGCGAAATAAATCTAGAAACGCCATCACCGTTACGCGATGGGAACTTTTTAAACGAAGTGCCGGATTTAATTCACGATGACTTCGACGACAGTACGAGTCAACCGAAACCTGTAGTTTTGTCGGATCCCCACACTGATACGGACGAAACTGAGGAGCAATCGACAACTGAGAAGAGAATATCTCCATCGACCCCACCCAATTCGCCTGGAAACTTTCTAGCATCGACATCTCAGGCGTACATAGTCGATATCGACCTCGACAACGAACCCGTCCAGCACATTGATATTAACGAAATGGACGTTTCTCAGCTGGCAATAGCTGAAAACGAAAATAATATGAACCTAGAATATTCCGGACCGTTGGTGGAGGAAAGCTTGAACGATTCGATAACACGATTTAATGATACGTTGCCGGAATCGTTTTTGGCAGGAAATGGCGGAGTTGAGGAAACTGAGAATGTGGGGATAGATGAAGAACGAATGAAGGAGCTTAGGAATGAATTAGAATTGAAACTGCCATTGGCCCAGGTGCGTTTAGTTTAGTCCTCGTGTCAATTACAAAATTAATGTTTAACCTTGTTTGAGACATTCAATGTCTAAAATGTCAAAGATTGTTAAGTTATTTTTCTTATTTCAGGTAGCAGGCATTGAACCCGCCAGTTCGTGGACTGAATTGCCTCCTCCGCCTGAGTTGTTAGTGACGTATGGAGCTCTAAGTCCAATTGCTGAAGAAACTGGACACCAGCTCACCGCTTATGAAAATGATGATAATTGTAAATATATATTTTTTTACTTAAGATAACTTATACTTAAAATTGACAGAAAATAAGTCAAATAATAGGTTTTCCATATAATTCCACAGTGTTCCAAAAATAAATGTTGATGCAGCATCTGGAAGTTGTTCTATTTTCATGGTTCTAGTAAGGCATAGGCATAATATAGCGCTCTCAAGGCGAACTGAAGTGCTTTTGACATTTAGACTGTTGGACGTTAAATCGCTGCATTAGAATAAACAAACAAATAGAATAGACTCTTTATTTTGTCCTGGCTTTAGGCTTCAAATATGATTGCTCTTAACTATTTTTGTTATGATTTTACCCTGACAGGGAACACCTCTGTACGCACAGAATCGTCCGAAAGTTATCCAGAGCCAGCCAACAATTCCACAGACGAAGTGACAGAGTTACCAACGGGACTGGCCAGTGCCACTCAGCAATCACAACATTCGACATACACCATACACTCTAATGCCACATACACTTTGCAACGAGATGCCAGCAAGGAGTAAGTTATTTAAACAGAAATCGTTTTAGTAGGATTCTAAATTCTTTTATTGTAATTTTTTTTGTCTAATTTTAATTATCTTTACAGAATCACCATGAGCGCCGACAGTTTAATCGGAAGCCCATTAAAGAAAGTTCCTGAAGAAACGGCATCCCCAGACGCCGACAAGACCTATACTATATGCGACGCGGATAAGGAATCGAACTGTGAAAGAATATCTCAAGTGTCCCCGTTTCTTCTAAGTCCGACAACTGACACGTCCGCTCCCTCAGATTTGCACGCGGCCGTGTCCACTCTGTCGAAGGCGACGGTCCCCACCGACGCCAAATCATCAAAACCTTCCGAAACCCAGTGCTTGTCGAAGGCGACAAGCATCGACTCGTGGTGTTCGAACGACACGCTTTATAACGTCGAGGAGAACTTCGACGACTTGGCGATGGATCCCGATCTACCTCTCGATTTTGCGGAGCCGGATAGAGACAAGAGTGAAAGCGAAGATACGCTCACTCACAACGAAGACGATAAAGAGCTCAGCCACTGCTCCACTTACATCGTCCACGATAGCAGGTCTGAACTCTGCGAGACGTTCTCTCCGGATTCCATCACCGCTAACGATAATTACACTTACACCAAAGTCAAGACGACGCCATCCGCTAACACGAAATCGGATCTCAACGATTCGACCAAAAATACTCAAACTAAAGATCTAGCTTACGGCACGCTTGGATCCGGAATGCCTTCGTTTTCGAACTGTACCACCGAACTCGCTTCTGCTTTCGACGATACGTGGAAATTACCGCAGCTGGAATTAGTGAGGAGATCTCCGATGAGCGATATGATGAACGTTACTCCGCTGACTAAAGCTGAGGATAAAATTTTCGCGTTCGATTCTCCGGAAGTAGTCACAATTCCGAAACTGAATAAAATGGATAGTGTAGAAATAACTTTCGAGGATCAGGATAAAGATGTCAATTATCCTGTACTTAATGATTGTTCAAATATTAATTTCAAAGATGTCATAAATACCATGACGAGCACTCCGGTGACCGAGGCCGATGATAATATGGGAGAAGTGGTTCCGTGCACCTTAACGAAAGTAAAGGATGGAGACGCTGAAATAAGTGCTATAACTTCATCTTTTTTAAATGAAGTGTCACCTAATAACGTCAAAGAGGAAGGCGTTAATCATACGAGCCATAGTTCTTTGAATACAAATCGAATAAGTGATGATAAAAGTGGTATAAGTGATGATGTATCTAAGTTTGAAACTTTTATGCGTTCAGCAGAAGTAAGGCCGCAAGAATTATCCAACAATACAGGCGTGGTTGGATATTTAGAAACGACTAAAATAACTTGTAATAATTCTGAATTCCCCGAAACGAGTGAAGTTAGTTCGAAAAATTTTGATTTATTTGAGCAATCAGCTGAAATTAGACCACAAAATTCTAATAGTGATAGCAATGGAATCCGTCACAAAGAAGAAATTTTGAATTATTACACTAATGATGACAGTTCAAAAAACACTGATTCTTTTATGATGTCGGTGGAAATGCGGCCGCAAGATTTATCGAACGCTTATAAAATAGTCAACAAGGAAACAAATAATATAGTCAACGCCATGGACGACGATAATAGTTTAAAATCATTTCAATCATTCCTAGATTTAGCGGAAACAAAGCCACAAGAGAGATCGTATAGTAAAAGCGAAGATCAGCAAGTATCTTCAAGCAATTCTATCCCGTTTAAAGTCTCAGACACAAAAGCAGATGATTCTGAATCGAGCCTAAGTCTGATAAACTTTCAATCGTTCATACAATCTGCGGAAATAAGGCCACAAGATATCTCTAAAACTAGTAGCGAACGTGTAAGTTCTAACGGTGAACAATCTGATAGAGATAACCATCTTAGTCAAAACAGCAACGATAGTTTGGCGGTATCTAAAAAAACGATCTCTTATTCTGATTTCGAAAATTCCGCTTCCTCAAAACCACAGGATATGCAGTCTTTCGAAAAGTCTCGAAGCGACGAAAGCGGCGTTGGATCAGAGGGGTTTCGGAACTTCGAGGCATTCGCTAGAAATCGCCCACAAGACTTACTGTCCCTAATCGATGCTAGTTCAATGCTACTGAGCAGTGAGAGGACGACGAGTGAACACGCGATAAATAGTTTTATGAATAGAGACATTACACCTTCAACGAGTAAACTTGCCCAAGAGCAGTCGGTCATTATTAATCCGACGTTTGCAAGTTTTAGGGATTCGCCTGACCGGGACAATGACGATGATTTTGTGACTGATTTAGATGAAAATGAACAGCCTCATTCAATTATAATCACTGAAAGCCCGCTTTTAGCTAATATCAATAAAGGTCATACTCTCGATTCGCTCGGAGAAGATTCAAGAGGATCTAAGGCAGATGAAGACATAGAGGATGTGAATTTGTCGAGCAATATTCTTGAGAAAAGTTTTATGAAAGACTCTGAAGAGGAACCAAGTGAGGAAACCAAATGTAACGGAAGCAACCAAGTATTCGCAACCGTAAATTTTATAAGCGAAACTTTTGAAGAACTTCTAGAGAGTAATGTGGATGATAACGAAGCTAATGAACCGAAAGGGACCAACCATGAATCAAGCCGTGTTTCAGAATCCAAAATTCCAACGAAAGATGTTTCGGAACAGACGAAAATCCAAAGTGATAGTGAAGACAAAGTTGCGGATGTAACGCAGGATTTTTTGCAAAATGAAAAGAATTTTTGTCAGCTTGATGCGTACTTTCCACTTCTAAGTGATATAAGATTCACAGGTATTATTTATATATATATATATTATTATTATCATAGTCAAAATGTACGTTTATGATATTTTGCTTGACTTTGCCTCCATAATATATTTTTCATATATTTGAACAAGATTATATATTTTTGTATTTATTTACAACTGTTATACTTATTATATAATACTGGTTGATAATGTTCTATAAAATAGAACACTTGCTAGATTATCTTGTAATTTATTATTTTATTTCTTAACTTATATATTACAGAATACATCATTCTTATAGGCTATGCTAATACGATATTGTCGAGAAAAAATAACACATAATAAAGTATATAATATTAAAAACACAATATCGCTACTATTTTATTCGCTCGGCGAACATATAAATATATATATACTACCATGCTATAAGAAAATATTGTGCAAATTTCTCAATGATTTCAGGCCCAGGAACAGAAATAATGAGTACTTCTTTCACACAAGAATCACCGACTGAACCGACATCCCCCGAGTGCGAACGAGACAGCACTACGGAGAAAGACAAGCCCTCCGAGCTATTGAAAGAGTGGGACAGCGATACTGACTCACATTCTACTAATTCGTCTAGTGGGGAATTTATATGGAAGGTAAGTTTCGAGACGTATATTTTTAAGGGTTTTATTTTGAATGCTTTTTGCATATGGCGCCTAGCGCTCTGTAATGTGTTTTGTCTTTTTGCTAGAAATAACCCCAACTGTTTTAATAAAGATCTTGAAATAGAAACCCAAAAATTTTCAGAATGGTTTAATCACACTACATTTTATAATCCCAAATAGTTAAGCCCTTTTTATAATGTACCGTTTTCAAATATTAGTGTTATCTAAATTTTTAATTTATAATGTAGATGTCGCAGTAAAGTAGTTAAATCAGAGAGTTAATTGAATCTCTAGACAGTTAATTAAATGTCGATATTCAATCAATCGATCATTTCAATTTAAATAAAGCAGCGTTGAAAACGTTTAACTATCTGTCTTACCGAAAGCCAACGTCTTGATTAACAATGGAAAACAAGACTCCGCCATGATTATTTCATTTGTTATTGTAAATGGTTAGGTTAGTCTTATTGCCTAGGAACGTTTAGGAAACTCGTTAAATGTTTCGTTCACTCACTTGTCTGAAGGAACTTTAGCAACTTGATTGAATATCGATTTTAATTAACTGCCTAGAGATTCAAATAACTTTGATTTAAGTACTTTACTGTGACATAGAAACAAATGACCCCTTAGTCATGACTACATGAGATTTTAAAAAACACTCTGCATACAACTTCAGTTTCGATATCGATTAGAGTTTATAGTTATATTTGTGTAAATTATTGCTCAAAAGAATTCTGATCAAACGATTGTTTAAGAATATGCTTAGCATCCATAAATTTATAAATTTTGAATCATTTGTCATACTTTCGTTTCATCTACATGTTAAGATTAAAAGTATTTCGATTTATAACAAAAGACCTGTAGTTTATACCGTACGCGTATACGCGCATACTATCAATCAAATTATTATTGCTTGCTAAATATTTGGTGACGGTACATATTTTGGTGTCGGTGTGCTTGCATGTGTCGTGTGATTAGGACGGAGACGGACACGAGACAGCCCTTGTGCCGAACACGCATTTCCAACACGTGAGTGTCACATTTTTGACGGCGATCAATTTGTTTGGGATACGAAATATTATTGTACTATCTCAATTCTCTTAACCTAAATATGAAGTCGCCAGTAATTTCGATTTTAAACAATAATTATTTTCTAATCATATAAGGTTTTCTGAAAGAACAGGATGCCAGAATTTCCCAGATATATTGTTCACTGTTATTACAAAGCATTATTCACTAATATTAGTTATTTATGACAAAAAGTCAAAAGTAAAACTACACTGGTGTGTATTATGTTTAAAGTGAATTTATTAATAATAATAGAACCATAGAATCATACAGCTTATCCCATACAATGCAAAATCGCTGGTAACAGAATATATATTAGAGATGGAACTATTCGGTAACAAATAAATACCACACTAAAGGCATACCCTCATAAATTATGATGAACTTGACGATTATTTAAATGATCCTAATCGTTGGGATTGATTTGCTCCAGTTCAAACAATTTGTGTGACTCAAAACTTTGTGATTAAAAAGAGTGGAGGAGAGTTTCTTTCCCGCGCTATGAATTGCAAACTGGTAATAAATGTAAATTGAGAATCAAATAACATCTTTCTGTTGACATTAATAAGTGTACTTGGTTATCTATAGGAATATAATTAGTTTGATTTAGAATAAATACCAATTTCACAGCGTTAAATGGCAAGAGACTGTTTCGTCTGTCTTCGTATACAAAGCCAGCTTCTAAAATAAGTATTTCGGTATATACACTGCTGCAGAGCGCTGATAGGTAATTTCGTTAAGTTTGGTATTGTACAGCAGTAGGTGACCACCATTCGTGTGTGTTTGTAGTCGTGACTATGTTTAGACATAGGTTGGTTCGGTGTCCGGCACAATATCTATCCGTTTCACCTCTAATTTATATTAATCAAATATTTTGTGCCATGCGTTACAATAGGGAGTAAGAATGTATGCGAAACGCCAGCGCTAGCATCTCTACTCTAGCGTTGAATCGCGAGATACGTCAAATGTTGTCCGTTTGACCAATCACCATCCAGCGGTTTTGTCTTTTCTCTAAAATTCTTTCTCCCTTGGTAAAATCGTGTAAATCTTCGTACATGTTGCTTGTTTAGTTCGCTTTGTGCATGTTAAGTTTTGTATATATGTTATGTTATATAAATATATGTTGCCTTTCAGCCAATCATCGTCATTATACAGATACTCGTTTCAAAAAAAAAAATTAATTGTAAGGATTTTTAACAGCGTTAATTTAATAACAGTCGTTTCATCAACCTCTCATCTATCTTTGGCTGCTCATTTGTGCTTATCATCAATTATCATAGAGTCTTAGGGTAAAATTCGGAGAGAAAATCTTTGAATTCTACCCCATAGCATAGCTAAGTCACAGTATTCTTCGAACAGACAAATAAAACTTTGTATTTTATAACAGCAACGCGATAACAGTCAGCCAAGCCGAGCTGAGGCAGAATCTACTCATGAGGCGTCATCAGTTGGTTCTGGGGATTCCGGTTCAGGGTCGGAAGGTGATGAGGTGGAATTTGTGCCGTCTTCGTGGGACTGCCGCGCGGCGCCAGCTAAATCTTCGCTTAGGAGTCTAGAGCAACCAGCGGTGAGTCTATAAGTATATAATACTCCACTCGATAAGTTTTTGTAGATTTCATGCTTTGCTTTCGTCATGTTATGTGTCGACAAAAAATTTGGTTTTCTCGTGCCTTTGCAAGCTTGTTAAAATTATCATAATTTAAAATGGATTGCCCAAAACATTGGATGTATAACACTTGACATTCATAATTTTTAAATATGGTATAAGATTAAATAATTATAATGCCTGTGTATGTATTAACGTACAACGGATTGGATGTGCGTCTAGCGGAAACTAAGTCCGTCTTACTTTAAATGATTGTATTAAAAAAATAAATCCAAAACATTAGGTAAACGTGGTTTGACGTGATGATAAACTACCTTATTCACTCACTCTCGTGAAAAAACAAGTGACAAAACATAATGTATAATGCTTAAAACGAGTCTATCTCACCTTAGCAAGGATGGAATATTTTTTGACTACTAGTGAAATAAATCTTTTAAAAATTATAAACTAAATAGCATTCTAAAGATTTTTTGGGTTTTTTTGAGATTTATTAAACATACAAAAAACACAAATCTGTTTATAAATGAAAATAAATTATTGATTGGTGATATACAATTGCAGGATGGTAAAAAACGCGTAGTGTTCAAGCGTCAAAAGTACCATTGCGTATACGAGTACCCGCGCGAAGCGAGCGATCTGGACGTTGACTCACCCGCGAACTATTTACCCGATCTCTCCACTTATTGCGGTATGTATAGTCCATAGAAATAAGCTCCTTCCACTTGACATTTTTCAATGAAATGCGATTCGTATAGTCGACGGCTAATCAGTTTGCTCTGCTTGATCCCTTGGCGTTACGTAGGGATGTGTCTTCTACCGCATTTACCACCTAATGATTAAGAAAACACTTTAAACGGATTGAAGCTATGTATTATTATTTTTAACTTCACGTGGTTATAGTGACCACGCACCGCTGTAAAGCACGCGAGACGTCGGAAAATTTAAAATTATGTATATAATTATAAGTTCATAATGATAATACATAGCTTCAATCCGTTTAAAAAGTGTTTTCTTAATGTGTAAAAGCTATGTTATCAAAAGACTACACCTAATGATTATAGGACGTCGAGGCAGAATACGGAAATACACTCTTATCAGCTCGACCGTCGTTCCACAACCGAGTGTTTTTTAAGTCAGTTTTTGCCGTGCACCTCTGCGAAACCAGCAGCCCACTGAAATATTAATGTACCAATTCAACTCTTCCGATAATTCTCTAAAGGCCGACAACGCACTTGCGCTCCCTCTGGCAATTTGAGTGTCTATGGGCGGTGGTATCACTTAACATCAGGTGACTCCGCCCGTTATATTAAAAACGATTATAAATTTAAGTTTTCCTGTACATCGTTACTTATATACACATACATATTTTTCTTGGTCGGCGGCTGAAATTAGTACTATCGTCGGCATTTTGAAATGACGGACTTGGTGCTTACAATAAATAATTTTACTATCTACCAAGATCTCATAAAAATCCAACCAATATGTATTTATTTTTATTCCTACAAGTAATCTTAAAATATACTATATTAATAGTACCTACAGGTAACAAAACCCATCATAACAGTTGTTCCTAAGTTTGTGTCAAATTTTTTAAACCAACAACTTGAAATTATTAAGTTAGCCTGCATGACTTCATTTCCCCTTATAATGGTTAATTTTTATTTACTGGCAACACGCTCCATCCATGACAGCGACGCTCTTACCGGCCAAGAAAAATATATAGCACTGTAGAATGATATTAACATCCAAAATATAATAACATAGAATTAAAAGTTTCTATCAACAAAAGCTTTTCAATGCAAGATGCATTTTTTTTCTTATTTGCTATGCGTCATTTCATTTACTCATATACATTATATACTTAATTTTTGCATCGTAAGTATTAAGTCAACTATAATGACGTAATTTAACGTTGATGTCAACATCAAAAGTAATTTCGACTTAATAACCTTGCATGTATGATATAGAATGGGACCCACGTAGCGCAGAGGAAGCTGAAGTTGGTTACGGACAGTTGTACGGAGGGCCGAGTCCCTTTGACATGTATCCTCTTAGAGCTGGAATCGCCTTTGGAGCTGGTAAGTAATCTTATTAAGAAAACCCTATTTAAACGGATTGAAGCTATGTATTATTATTATAAACTTATAATTATTTACATAATTTTAAATTTAAAATGAAGGAATATTTAAATTTGTCTTGAGACACGAAAACGGTAGTATTGATTTGAAAAACATGAATATTATTTATGAAAATTAATCTATACAATTGCACTGTAACAACTAAATGGGTTGTTCTCTTTCTATTAAAGCGTGTTAACGTTGTGATAGAAAGAGACAAATATAGTATTGTCTTTTGTTGACATGGCTTTTACACATTAAGAAAACGCTTTTTAACTGGATTGAAGCTTATAATTATTTACATAATTTTAAATTTTCCGACGTTTCGCGTGCTTGACAGCGTGCGTGGTCACGGTGACTGAAGACAAAAGGTGTTGAATTTCAAAAGTATCACAGCTGTAGAGAAAGTTGTGTTATCTGTATTTATTTCCCCGGAGTTGGTATCGACTAAAAGATTTATAATATTAATACATAGCTTCAATCCGTTTTAAAAGTGTTTTTTTAATGTGTAAAAGCCATGTTAACAAAAGACAATACTAAGTAATCTTATGTTAACTTATTTGAGGCTTTGGAGTTTTATGATTAAATCACGTGACGTAATTATAATCTAAAAAACATAGAGAAAGCCTTTGATATTTTTATTTAAAAAAAAATACATTGTCGTCACTGAGACATCTTGGATCATTAAAATCTAGCTTAGCTTATGACCAGGTAATTTAAGTTTAACCTAATTTACTAATAAGACAGTGTCCAATAACAGTACTTACGGTTCTTGTTTTCTTTATCCACTTATCACTGCTTAGCAGTTAAGACTAACGTTCACTGGCTCACATAGTTCAGGCCTTTTCAATCTTCTTACAAGGCCCGTGGTGTTTTACGTGTTGGAAGGTTTAGACCGTGGACTTTAGTAATCTTTTCATTTATTCTGGCGATCTGTATCTTTTGACCATTTATTTTTCTTAATAAGTGGTTAGCCTTCTGTGCCTGACATACGCCATCTTTAAGTATAAGGGGTATATCGCTCATAGAAATCGATAGTCGCAATTTGAACGCATGTCCTCAGGTTAAGAGGCGCACTCACAAGCGATTAGGTCCAGGCCTAAAACATAATCTAACATTTACAGACTACGACGAAGACTTCTACATAACTTCAACGGCGCGGCCCTTTGAATTAGGGGTACTATCCACTACGAGCCAATTCTTTCCCGGGATGCATCTCAAGCAATCCCTCCTACCCGAAAACGACTTTCCCCCTCCGTCGCCCTTGCCCCCTCTCGATCCCCCCCTCACTATCCCCAGAACATCTTTAGACCTAACAACCCCAGATTCAGGAGTAGACGTCACCCCCACAATTGATGAAGATTTAAATGAATGGAAGCCAGACAGTACGAGTTCCAGTGAATCGGTCAGTCCGAGTTCTCCGGGGGGAGAATTGGGTGGTCTGAGACATACGAGGGATAAGCTGAAGCTGGATTTACCCCCTAGCCCCCATCTCCCCTCGCCGAAGCACAATAGGGTGTTTAATTTTGTACTTGAGAAGCCGAAACGTCCCGAACCCAGTACTCCGCTAGGTAAGTCATGACCAAATATTTCGTTATAGTTTTCATGGGCGCTTGCTTGGGATCGATTTGTGTGACGCGAAGGATTATATATCGATAATAAGTGTGTGTGTGTATATATAATACACTGGCTGTTTCATATAGAATTAAGGGAGCGTTCAAGTATTACGTAACGAATTTTGGAACTGGGGGTCCTTTTGTAAAACGTAACGATGCGGGGCAGGGATTGAATTACGCGTTATTGATAATATTATTACAGTACTTTACATAATGGTAAGTTTTAGTTATAAAGAGTCACTGGGGGTGGTCTTGAAACGTTTTATTATTGGATACAGAAAACGTTACGGCGTGTTTCATGAGGGGGTTCAAGAATCTCCAAAATTGCGTGACGTAATACTTGAATGCTCCCTTACTATTCAATAACTAAAAACCTAATGACAATGTTTGTAACAATAATCCTCTTTTGTCTCTTTTCCTCATAGCGCAAACATAATGTGATAGAGACAAAAGAGTGCTGATTTAGTTTATAAGACTTTATCCTATATTTCCAGTGATGACGGACGAAACCCCCGTTATGATGTCTCTCCCGTTAATCAAACGCGATGACCCAATGCCTGAGCCAACTTTCTCGACATTCGGAAAGTCAACTTGTAAATCCACAGCCGACCAGAAAAACATTGTCTTAACCGACAACGAAAACGTCGAAACGGTACCCGAGTCAACGAATAATCCGGATATTAAAATTGAGGAAAAGCCGGATAAAGTCGAGCCGGTTAAAGGGGAGGGAACTGTTTTGGATAGTGGCGATGAAGATTCCGGTATTGAGAGCAGCTCCAAGGCTACGTTGGAACGAAAACCGTCTTCGAATATCTCATAAAAACTATGATAAAAAGTTATGTCTGCTATAATAGTGGTTGTTTATAAGCGTACGATAAACGTCAATTAGTTTAAACTTGTCACGAAAGAAACACGACGAATATTCAGTAGCGATTTGAGGCTTATAGTATGTTTATAACATTAACCGCTTATTAAAGACGTGACGGGATATTTTATTAAAGTAATTAAATATAAAAAGCATTTCTTGCTTTCTTACCGAATAAAATAGGTAAAGTATAAAAAAATCTCATATCTAGGTAATACTTTCGGCTAGAATCAAAAATTAGGAAGTGAAATCTTAAAACATTAAGAATACTGTCCAGATCCCCAAAATCGTTTACACATATGTTTTATCAGTAATAGCTATAAATCAGGAAATTAGAAGTCAATTAGCCAATTCAAAAGTAGCGTATACTGAAGATAAACATATCTAAACAACGCCCAGTGAACAGAACAATGGTACAAAATCCGTGAATTCAATTGTAGATATAGATTAATGCTTTATAGCCTACACTACGGCCTATAATCCGTTTAACGCAAATCACAACGCCTGTAGCGTATACGATTGCGCACGTATACGAATTAACGTACAAACTTTTGCAACTAATATGCTCGGTCTCTTTCTGTTCATTGTATTTACGCTGTGATGGAAAGAGGCAATCAGTGTTTTTGTTAGACCAGTAATCTGATTTGTTTTTTTTTAAGAATTAAAGGTTAATCTATAGACTTTATTATTCACAAATCTTTTTTAAACATTTATTTTCTTTTAGCTTATTCTTTTCACAACAAAATAAAACTGCTCATCCCTGGATGTTCCTATAAGTGGTAGCTTTAAGAGAATCTTAAATTTGACACTTGTCGAAGGCGTTGTGATTGAACGGAGCCAAATGTTATACTCCGTCAGACTCCTTGCTAGATACGTAATATAGTTTAGTCAGTGGACGATAAATTTTGCCAAATGCGCGTTTATTTCCACGCACAATCTTCCATCGGTTTCGGGTGTTGTGAAGGTGCGATCCGAATTTCTCATCGTCTCATAGTTATAGTGATTTTTAATACAATACTTTCACGGCCATAACCGCACAAGTAAATCGCACATTCAAATGAATCTCGTAGTGTTAGAATCGGAACGCGCGCTCTCAACTTCTGAAGAAAGGCCAATTGTTAGATAAGTATATTTAAGTAGTAGTGTGAAAGACGTTAGGAGCGATCGGTAAAATCTATTGCCATGCTAAATTTCTCATTTTAATACTCGTTTTTTTTTTAGTTGGCAATACTCGATACGTCCATTTGAACCTCTTGTGCAATCCTTCGTTTTCATTTCGACGCGATTTAATTTTTGTAAATATTATTTTTAATGATTTTTAAGTATTGAAATTTTATTCTATGCGGTTATTATTTTTACGATATTTCGTTAATGTACAGATGTAAATAAGTATAGATGTTCATTTTGTTGCAATTACAAGTAGGAATAATTAGTTTTGAAATTAGAGCCTAGATCTAGAACTCGTGTTTTGAGACTCGGTATTGGAAACATTTGAGTAAAAAACTAATACGTAACCGAAAACGCAAAAGCTCATATTCAAGAGGTATCTACTTAAAATTGGTACAGATTCTCTCGCATGTCTAATACGTTTTTGACATACCAGAGGCAAACTTTGCGCTGTCTACATATTTGTATACTTCGTCATTGAGAATTGCAGATTAATAAAACTGAGTCTCATAATAAAAGTTCTAGCTTTTGACGTAGCGTAAGTTAAGATCTGTGTATTTAGATTTTTTAAATAGTTCTTTATACGATTAGATATTTCAGCTAATTGTTGTAGATCACGATTACATTAATGATTTTATTTGAATGAATTGTCAAAAATTACGATATTTATTGGTTGAACGTTGTTATTTTTAAAATGAATGGAAGTGAATATGAACGCATCCGATGTCTTTTCATATTGTGACATGTCGAGTCTTTTAAAGTATTTATATGGAAAATAAAGTAATAATGATATAGAGGGTGATTTTATTTCTATCCAAGATAAATTATTTCCCAACCGACTGAACGAACTATATATTATACGACATATCAAGCACTGAATTGTTTATTCAGTATAAGAATTAAATCAGCCCCGTTACTCTGTAAAAGGAATACCGATTTCAATGTCTCAGTTATGGCTGGTACGAATAAAGTCTCAAAAAAGAACCCAAATGAAGACTAAATCTCGCATTCGGACACAAACTTGGACTTAAGGAATTGCTTTATATTTCACTTAGAAGTCTTTAACCTACCTACTTCAACATATCACGAAACACTTTAATTATAAGAAAGCTGTTTTTTCATCTCATGAATAATTTAATTAGATCATTGATAGGCCGGCACGCTCACACAAATACTATTAACGAAGCTGTTACCTTCTATGACAAGCCCCATCCTTCGAAGGCAATAAATGTTCAACTTTTTTATGGTGCACTAGATATATAAAATTAAGTTTAATGCTCACAGAAAATTGAAACAATTTTGTGTCAAGCGGATGGCAAGTCCCAGCCTTGGTTTAGGCGATCTTGCAAAGCGTTTCTTCATCTAGCTCTAGGCCGCTTAAATATAAGTTTTCCATGTTCATTGTGTTTATGTGACTTTGCGACATGTTATAAATATGCGTCGATAGCTCCTTGTAGCTTCTGCTGTCCTGGTACAGAGACTTGGTATACAACGAATTAAATCAAGTGTACATTGTGTTACCTATATGATTTTTGACTTCTGAAAATTGCTTTTGAAATATCCTGGAGGATGGAATCAACGTAGCCATAGCTAACCTATTAATACGAGCATTTACACTGGACAATACCCTAACTTATTAAAAACAGGCATAGACCGACCAATATACAAAAATGGTGCTACCTATAATAATTATCGTCCAATAACTATATTGCCAACAATTAACAAAATTATAGAAAAATACAAATGTGGACAAATTCAAAATTATTATCAAAAACACAACATTCTTTCTAACAAACAATATGGATTCCATACCATACAATTGCTATCCGCATTCACAGACCACATTTATTTAGATAAAAAAGATCATGTTCTAGTAGTGTTTATTGACTACAGAAAGGCATTCAACACATTAAAGCACAGCGTAATCCTACAGAACTTAAATGACTGCGGAGTACGAGGAAACGTACTCAAGTAGTGTGAAAACTATCTGCAAGACAGAACTTATCGTGTTAAAGTGTGCAACGAAGAAAGTTTCCCAATATCTATAACAGAAGGTACGGCTCAGGGCTCAGTCATTGGACAAGTCAGTGTAAAGGACACTACCTTACCTACGTTAACACATTACCTAACATAATAAAGTATTGTCAGATATTCCAATTTGCAGATGATAGATGCCTAGTAGCCGCTGGGCCTAACATCCAAGAAGCAGAAACAAAGCTACAATCTGATTTCGATACATTGGCTAAATGGTCCCACGACGTAGGACTTGTACTAATAAAACAAAGTTCATGCATATCCGATCCAGTCACAATCTAAGCTCACGTACACCCCACTCTATCCTACACAACCACACATGTGCACATTCTTATAACTCTTACCCCAAAAGCTGCAAGTTGCAACTGCAACGCCTTAGAATTAATTCATAACCATAAGTACCTGGGGCTTACAATAGATGACCAAATGTCCTGGAAAATGCACATTAATTCTGTCAGGGAAAGGCTAAGAGCGATACTCGCCAAATTCACTTGAATAAAAAATAAAATACCTCTTAAAACTCTGCTACTATTATACAAAGCACTAGCCGAATCCATTATAACATATGGACTTACAAGCTATGGGAGAACATGCAAAACTTATCTAAATCAAATATTTGCAATACAAATACGTATTTTAAAAACAATTGCTCCCATAAAATTAAAATCACAATATAAAGCGGACTACAGAAAGCTCTTTGCATTTTTCAAAATTATACTTATACACGAGAAAGTGCAACTAGGATTACTAAATGAAAACTACTTTACAGAAAATTACCTCAAAACAATTAAAACTGTGATAGTGAGTTTTCAACGCGTAGAAAATTAAAAAAATTCTATTACCCAAATACAATAATTTATATGAAGGAAAAAAAACATTAGATTACATTATTCCAAATTTAATAAACTCGCTACCAGCTACACTTCTTACTAATATAACAAGAAACAATATTTAATTTAAATTAAAAAAAAATACTACATAAATAAAAAAAATTATAAATTATGCATAACAAAAATTATGCTATATACGTCATTTAATACATATTCGAATATAGGAACTCATCCTGTATGTGAATGAGAATTCTCGACAAGAACAGGTTTCTTGCATCGGCTATCTATGGCGCGTCAGTGTTTAGATTTGTTTATGACGTTTTACGTGCAATTTTAAATCGTTTGAATGGTTGATTGTTATAAATTTACAGTTTATATGTCACTGGCCTTAGTATATATATATATGTTAATGATTTAAATATGTTCGACGTCCTGGTGGATAGAAAAACTGTGCACAGTTTGTGTTTCTATCACACCAACTTCCTTTATATTAAGAACATTTATACAATAAATAAATAAATAAAATAAATGTACATACGTAAGGATAAGAGAATCAAGGCACGATAATAATATATATTTTCAGTTTAATCACTTTAATTACAGTAAGTAGGGCAGATTGTCATTTTAGAATAATTCAAAAAAAATGGAACTATCACTCAAAACATAAGAAGTTATCTAAAACTTACAAAATGTCGATCAACAAAAGAAAAATAATATTTATACAATAATCTTAGAACTAGTTTCACGATCGACAAACTGTATAGATGAGTTAAAAATATATAAAATCACAGTTCAGAGGCATCATATCGTGTGGCGGTCAGCTCCGTCGCCAGATGATGACCAGTCCCGATACATCACTAGTCGCCAACAAACTTTCGTCATAACTAAAACTTACACCTAGAACTGCGTGCGCGTGACCTGCAAAAATATATTATTTCTTATTGAGAATAATTAGTTTAATTCCATAAATAAGACATATTTTATATATGTATATAAATATGCCTGAAAAGAACATTTTCCACATCATATTCACAAACAAAATAAACCTATATTCTTCAGCGACATAAGTATGGACAAATAAACGCTATCAATAATCAGATAAAATAATTACACGCCGCATTTCTAACGTATTCGGTTCCGTCCGAACCGTCGTTCGGTTTTTTTCCGTACGTTAAAAAAGGAAATTATAAAAATCCATTCAAAAAGAAAGAACAACATTCCGTTAAAAAAATTGGAAAAAAGAAATATCTACCGGAACTAAAAAAACACATAGAATAAAACACAATCTCAAAAAACAAACGAATTTATATTTGGAATATGGGTTTAAAAAAATCTTGAATTACCTTGCAATTTATTAACAACGGGCTGTTCGGCGTGTCCTTCGATGTCAAGGAAATAGACACAGGCGTCCTCCGCCCCCGAAACGACGCAAACTCCGCGACGAAACGACATTATTGGGCAGAAAGTTGATTGCACGCCATGAGAACGGTGCGCTATGTCGTATCGCTTCTTTAGCGAAAGACTGCCTTCGCGATCTGATATCCTAGTACAATAACGACATGTTCTTTACGGTTTTAGGTCGGCAACGCACTCGCGTGCATTCTAGCATTGTGAATGTCTTTGGGTATCACTTAACATCAGGTGCTCACCTAATGTTATGTTACCTCCAAAGTTTAATGTACAAGTCTTAATTTTTGTACATTTGTACTATTGATATTAACACTTTTTTGTATGAATGTAAAAACTACGGGAACTGTATAATGTGAATCGTAATCCGTTAAGTATAAAGTCAGTCAAAAAGCTGGATCTAAGTACCTAAACAATAATAGCGAATCATTAGCTGCGCTGACCAACAAGGCGGGGTGTCTGGCAAGCCAAGGACTCCAGCTTAAGCAAGAGACGGCGCCTCCGACGCAGCATCGACGCAATTTGCTCAAAGATCCACCAGCGCCCGACATCAGATAGCTAACTATCACACCCTGTATAAATACGATAATAAATTCGAAAAGTTAATTATATAAATTAACATTATTTGTATGAAAAATAATTATTTATTATTATTTATGTATTACAGTCGGCTCTCGATAATTTGAAACTCAAGGGACCAGAGATAAACCTCAAATTACCAAGAGTTCAAAATAACAAGCATTTAAATACGCGAAGTAAGAGATTGATAAAAATTCCTGATTTATTATTTTTATATTATGATTATGTATGAACAATTATTCGTTTTTTTTTTCGACAAGAAGTCGTGTAATCTTTTTTCGAGTAAGCGACTTCAGTCTTTCATTGTCCAAAGAATTTTTAAAAACAATTGACAGGTGCATGATAAACACTTCAAATAATGGAAATCGGACTTGAAATTACCGAGAGCACCAAGTACATAACATATAATGTATACCTAGGTAACACAGATATTTTTTAGAAAATGAGAGGCTTAATGTAGAAAGTTTAACATACTTTTTTTTTAAAGTAATCTCCGTTCCTCTCTTCACATCGTCGCATTCGATGAAACCACTGAGAAATGCTGTGGGTCCATTCTTCCTTTTCTATGGCATTTTCGTACGCTTTCCGCATCCGCATCTTGTAAAGCGAATACTTCGAATTGTATCTTTAGTTCTTGGGAATAAATGAAAGTGGCAGGGCGTCAGGGGTCAGGACTGTATGGCAGATGACTCATTATCTCGACATCTGCCATATTCAAATATTCAACAGTCCGTTTTGCGGAGTGCGCTGAAGCATTGTGGTGGTGAAGGAGGATCCTGCTTCTAGGGCGCTGCTGTCGATTTTTTTCCAAAACAACAGGCACACAGCAATTGACATACCAGTCTGCAGTAACTGTCCTTCCATCTTCTAGGACAACTGTCGCGAAATGACCTATCCGACCAAAGAATGAGGCAATCAACTTTGATCCTCGAAAGGAAACACCCACTGAGCTGATTGTCTTTTGGTTTCGGGTTCGTAGCAATATATCCTGCTTTCATCACCTGTGACGAAGACAAATACAGCATTTGAGTCACCGCCGTTGAACTTATCTAACATTTGGCGACACCAGTCCATGCGAAGGTGTTTCTGGTCGTTGGTTAAAGTATGGGGAATCTATCTGGTACAGAGCTTCCTGACGCCTAAATGGTACGCCTATTATGCTAATGTAATAGTTTTTCAACTTGACACATACCCATACCTAGGCTTGCCCGTATTTGCTGATAAGTCACTCTCTTATCTTCCTCTATCATGCGTCGCACAGCACTGACGTTATCTTCAGTAGTCGCTGTTCAAGAACGTCCCTCACGCGGATCATCACTGATATTGCTACATCCACGCTTAAACTCGTTTAACCAATTGTAAATAGTGGCACGAGATAGAGCTGCATTAAGAAATGCTAATCGCAGCCTGATTGAAGCCTGAAGCGCAGATCATTTTCATTTCATCAAGCGCTTTGTCGTTGAGTAAGTCTACTACGAGAGACATAATAAATCATTGACCGAAAATTTTCTCGCGTTACGTTCATTTTCACGAGTAGCAAGAGTTTTAGATTTGCCACCAATTCACAAAAACAAATGAAAAATGAATGCAATATATTACATTCAGTTACCAAAGAGTTCTAAAATTGAAAATCAAAAAAGTTTTCCTTAGCAATGTTTCTAACTGGCCAGTTCTAAACATTTTCAGTGTTACCCACATATATATATATATATACCTTATCATTTGCTGCCCAAAACATCCTTCCACTAGACTCACACGCAATTGATGTCACTCGACCGCCCAAAATACTGCTGCCACCTGCACATCATTAACATGACATCACCACAGAGATTACATGTTCAAGTGCATATAGTTAATTCATTAACAGAAATAAATTATGAAATAACCAATAATGTTAATAATTTAATTAAAACTACAAATATTATTTACCTCGAGGATATATTCCAGTAGACACATTAAGAACTTCTACCATGCCTCGGGCGTTGCCTGCCTGTGGCTTCTTTTAAGGAAACTTATTTCTTAAAACTATCTTTCACTCAATTTAACATTATTAGTATTAATACAATAATGATAAGGTTATAAAATTTATATCCTATCTTCTATATTTAAGAGAAATTTTTATACCATTATTGTCAAAAACTATATAATTTTTCATCAAGAGTAAATATAGTATAGTGATATATTATTTATCATTATAAATAAAGGATACAATCACCATGTTATTATTAACTGGCTGAAACACACAGCAAAGTAATGGAGATTGTAGTTGGTCCCTTACAGACCGAAGTTGTCGACGGCGAGGGATATCCCAAAGGACTAAAACCCCATCTGCACCACATGTTACCAGCAAATCATTTGAAGCCGACCAATCACATCCTGAAATTGACAAGTTCATCTTTATGTATTCCATTTAATAGAGGAATTAAAAATAAGAGTACTTTAATTATCTTACTAATAATTGAAAAAAATAATTATAAATGTGTAACAATACCAACCTTGGTAATCATCTATTGGCTTTTTAAGATATGTATCTTTTAAATTATTTATTTAAAATAATAAAGGATATTTAATGTCTATTTATTTTATATTTACATAAATAAATATTAACACTACCAGTAACAGCCTTGGAGTGTCCCTCCAGTATGAAGGCAACTCTAGGTGGAGATGCAGTGACATCACACACTGACACAGTACCATCATTTGAAGCACAACACAGCTTTGAGCGGTCATTGTTTGCAAACTTTACAATGCTGACTTGCTCTGAATGCTGGAATTGATTTGGTTGTAATTATTTAGGCAAAACCACCCACCCACTGAATAGCAGGATTTATACATTACTTTCTTAAAATTAACCTAAGACATAGATTAGATTAGGAATGCTAGCCATACCTGATCAAATATATGGTGAACTCCAGAAAAAGCATAATTTTCTGATATAGTCAGATCGTTCTTCTTCTTTGCATTTATAGTAATGCTTTCATCTATTGCTAAGCTTGCCTATTAAAACAACATAATACAGTTTTAGTAGTAGTAATTTATGCAAGAGCACAAGTAACAACAGCAACATAGTACATAAAACTTTTATTGTTTTTTTAACAATGTTTACATACCCATGTCAACAAGGTATCCTCATATGACTCTTGTGACATCTTCAAAATTAACTAGATACCAAAACAAGTGTAAAATACTAAGAGTTCTTTACCTTACTACTGGAACGTTGCCGAGATGATGATGAGCTTATGGATATGTTGTCCTGCACTCCATATCTGCGTTGAAGCAGCTGGCTTCTAATAAGAATATACTTTTTAATTGTTTCAATATCCTGTAAATAATGAATTTGCACACTTGAAATTATTTTAACATAAAATATTGATGTTATATTTCGAACAAGCAAACCTTAAACTTAGCGTTTTCTCTTAAAAGCTGACTTCTCCGGCGAATGTAAAGCGTTTCTGTAAGTAATTATTAATGTTATTACAAAATGAAGTCATAGTGGGATATATAAACAAAATGCATCTTACTGAAATTAGGATTTCCTGGAGCTCTATATGCGTTAAATCGAGCATCCAATGCAAATATTTGTTGTTGAAATGCCGCTGCCATTACTTACAAATATTTGAATAAAATCGGAACATTAAGATACAAATCCCTTTCTTCGTATTATTAACTATATCTAAATTTTACAAAATTGAAAACAAAAACATTTCATCTGATATAAGGATCATTAGATTTGTATTTTGTTTAATAATAATAAGGATCCGCAACAAATGACAACTGACTATAAAAAATGTAGTCTGACAAATGTGACAATACCAAATCATTTGACACTAAAATATAATGGCGTGTTAAGCGATTCATTACACGTACCTCAGCCAAATATGTAATTACGATTGATAGACTTTAATCTGAAAATGACTGTTATAACTCAAAACTTCATTAATTTTTTTAGTTGTTTGTTACTAAGAATTGACTGCTAGATTATATTAGTTATTCAAGTTTTAGGTAAATTCTGTGTGTCGTGTAAGGCACGAAAACAATAATAAATTTAATGGTTAACAATCGAATGACATGTAGGTGACTTGAAAATATTTTATTTGAATACTAAACGTCATGGTGAAATCAATCAAATTTATAATGTACAATCCGTATTTATCTTCTAACGCTATTATTACTATCGATATTATGAGAGTACAAAAATATATAAAAGTTAATGTATTGAAAAAGTAAAAATACTAACATAAAATATATAACCAAGTATTAACAATTAAAGACAATATTATTATTTACATACAATTGTTAAAAAATCAACTTCAAATACCGAATAGATAGTTATCTAGCACTAAATGTAGGTTGTGTTCACTACAATTTTCCGGTAATAAATTACTTCACGTGACAGGCATTATTAATCAAAAATTATCATTAATCTTTTGCTGCACTTTATAACACAAACTATATTTTCATTTTCCTTCGCGTTCCTAGAAAAATAATTCATCTTGTGCTCAAGTCTCGAACTTAAATCCAATCACAATTTATTATAAATAACATTTTGCTATTTTGCAAGAATAAGAAAATCATAAGAGTAGTAATATCATGAAAATGAAGGTACAATTACGTTGCGAACGAAATTGAATATCTACGTCATATTAAAAAGGTAGCTTGATGAAACATTTGTAGCCGATACTTTACTTAAATATTAAAAATCTGTCCAGGTTAACAAATGTAATCGAATGCATTTGTAGGTTAGTTCATACATTTAAGAAGTAATACTAATTAGTACAAACATACTTATTAAATTTCTTAGAAATTTATTAAACCCATTTCTTTACATTAGTCAAACTTAATGAATACTTTTGAATTCGTAAGTTTTTAATCTACCATCGGCAAGTGGAAATAACTAATACACATTTTAAACAATTTAATTAAGATCTTTTTTATACTGGCTGTTAATAATAAGTTACTTTTCATAATGTTAAAATAGTATAAATTCTAATATTTCGTTACAATTCAAATCAAAGCTGCTTTCATCTTGATTACTACGTTATATTTAGGGGTTAAAATAATGGATTGCATGATTGAACATTTTTGTTCTCCTTATTAATACTTTTCGTCCTTCCTCTTAATTAATTATCTCAGCTTGCGTGAATGACGTGTCTATATCATATATCATGATTATATTAATATTGTTGTATTTTATATTAATTTTTCTATCAATTAATACAAACCGCAAACTTAATTTATTTATTTATTAAAGTTCACCACATCACACATAATGGTATCTACAGCTATTACAAGCTATATTTTCTAAAATGTATGCCAATTATTTTAAACATTAAAAAAAACGTAAAAATAGAAAAAGGTAGCAAACAATTACTAGTAAATTAGCGGGATAGGTATCAGATAAGTATTTAACAAACCTTTTTTTAAACTCAGCACACTACCGAATAAGTTAAGCTCTTGATAAGTATTGTTTAATCCGTTATAATCGCAAAAAATTGCAGAGAGGTGCCTCAACTCCTAGGTTTGTTTTTGCAGACGACATTTGAAAACTTCTACTAATTATTAATATAACATAGTTTGCCTGTATTTTTTTCTGATTCGTTGATGTGAGATGGTTCATCAGGATTAGATAATATAATTATATGTTGATATATTAAATTTAATTAGGGTCTTGCGCTATAATTTAAAATTTACTGATATAAGCGTTATATAATAAACATTTGACGCCCTCGAGCGCGGCGCACGCGCTGAGGCCAACAATTTCCCGGAATACTTATTTCCGATTCCGAAATACTCCACTCAGTTATACTGAGAAACGAGCGATATTCTGGGACACTACACCCGAAACGCGTTGCTTTCTAAGCCTCCGTTATAACACGGTAAAGGCGATACAAAGGCTTAGCATGACAAGTTTGACCATAGACCGTAAAGACCGTTGCCGTTAATGAAGGAATTTGCCAGAGATTCTTGATTTGCTTTTTGTTTAAAATTTATGTTGATTTTAATATGTAATCAACGATTTTAATATTATTATCGTTTGAAGTCTCTACGAAAATAAATCATTCTCTATTTCTTAGAAATCATTAATTTATTCGTAAATGATTATTATCTAGTTAATTAAATCCACATCCAATCAAAACTATTCGTAGAAATTATTAAAAACTTTTATTAATAGATTTTAAATTAAAGAATATATATTATTTAAATTATATTTTTATTGTTATGTAATTCGACGGTGAACAGATTTTTTTGAATCAATTTATGTACACAGTCACATAAAAGCAATAATTAATAGAATTGTTATTTTACTTTTAAATATGAAAGTAAATAAATACATTTATCGTCAATAACTCAATGTGTGATGTTCGTTACTATACATTTTATAGCCAGTCATATAATATTTATTGTAATATATATGTATAATAGCTGAAATTTGGCCGTACAAAAGCTGTAAATAAATAAATCTCTATCATTTGTTAAGCTACACAAAGTTTTTACTATGAATGGAGATGTCGCTGACCGTGATTATCGTGTTTTATGATAGACGACAGATAGATAGACCGAATAACATTTGATTTTTTTGGCATCATAAAATCTTCAAATTTACTTTTCCATATATATATTTGCCCACTTACTAGTTAGTAACATCAGGGTGGAAGAGGACCTATTGTAACTAAAAGACCAATAACAGCCAGTGTGTCAGGCACAAAAGGCTTTAAGAACAAAATGATCAAGAATATTGAAATTTTTAACCCATTGTTACGCCATTAATATCTAAGGATATGTTGAAAGCTATGCCGAAGTTTGTAGCATTATATTTAAAAGAGATAGTTATAAGATAATATGTTCAACTGTCTCAAAAGAGAACCCAAAGGCCGGCAGCGCACTCGCGTCCGCCATTGAGTGTCCATGGGTATCACTTAACATCAGGTGAGCCTTTTCCCCGTTTGCCCCCTGTTGTATAAAAAGAACAACATTCCATTATAAAAATTATTTTATTTTCTTATTCCTATATAATATAAATATTTTTAACTTAATGCCAGATTAATATTAACACATTTCAATATTTTTGTTTATCTATGCATCAATTGTAATTCTATTGTTTATTTTTGCTGTCAATGATTTTGTCTTGGGTGTTGAAATCGGTGTCAATTGTTCTATGAATTGTTAATGTTCCAATTATTTATTTTATTTATTGTATAAATGTTCTTAATATAAAGGAAGTTGATGTGGTGGAAACACAAAGTGTGTAGTTTTTCTATCCACCAGGACGTCGAACATAATTAAATCATTAACACACATATGTATATACTAAGGCCAGTGACATATAAACTGTAAATTTATAACAATCAACCATTCAAACGATTTAAAATGGCACGTAAAACGTCATAAACAAATCTAAACACTGACGCGCCATAGATAGCCGATGCAAGAAACCTGTTCTTGTCGAGAATTCTCATTCACATACATGATGAGTTCCTATATTCGACTTTTTTTTATTATTATTTTTTTAATGACGTATATAGCATAATTTATGTTATGCATAATTTATAATTGTTTGACTTATGTAGTATTTTTTAAAATTTAAATTTAATATTTTTTCTTGTTATATTAGCAAGAAGTGTAGCTGGTATCGAGTTTATTAAATTTGGAATAATGCAATCTAATGTTTTTTCCCATATAAATTATTGTATTTGGGTAATAGAAATTCGTTTTTTAATTTTCTACGTGTTGAGTAGTGACAGTGAGTTTTAATTGTTTTGAGGTAATTTTCTGTAAAGTAGTTTTCATTTAGTAATCCTAGTTGCACTTTCTCGTGTATAGGTATAATTTTGAAAAATGCAAAGAGCTTTCTGTAGTCCGCTTTATATTGTGATTTTAATTTTATGGGAGCAATTGTTTTTAAAATACGTATTTGTATTGCAAATATTTGATTTAGATAAGTTTTGCATGTTCTCCCATAGCTTGTAAGTCCATATGTTATAATGGATTCGGCTAGTGCTTTGTATAATAGTAGCAGAGTTTTAAGAGGTATTTTATTTTTTATTCAAGTGAATTTGGCAAGTATCGCTCTTAGCCTATCAATATTTCTGAATAAAGATAAATGGAATAATAAATCTAATTTAATAATTTATTTATAGCTTTGCCAAATTTTAAATAAATATATTTTTTTATATAGGGGGCCAAACATCCAAAGGCTGCGATGACTAATAATACCCATATTGAAACCCATTATAGTGGGTGAGTTACCGGTCTTTGACTGAGGAGTATATATTTTTTTTAAGCAATGGGAAGTCGTATCTCCCAGGGAAGACCCTCACCGACCGTAGATTTCACAGTTCACTAGTTCGCAAAAGAAAATGTCTTGTGAAGCGGACCGTGGATGATTACACAATTAAGTGATTTTTGTTAAATTTCCAGAAAATCTTTTGCTATTCATTAATCTTTTAAGTATATTTTAAATCATTATTGTATGTATTATTAGAAAACTTACCAATTCCATTGTATAAATAAGACGTTCATAAAACATGTGTATTTACATAAGGCCAGATAGACGATATTGCCAACTTTAAAGGCGCTTAATAATATTGTCTTTTGGTTTAAATTTAAATAATTTTTGCGCACATAATACGAGGTTTTAAGTTGAGGGTCTGTCACAGTACCCTTTCTCTTTGTCTATATAAATAAAAGGCAAGAATAAATTTAAATATTTTATTTGCCATACAGTACATACATAAAACAGTTAAAATCCATCCATACAACATCGTATGCGTATAATATACTTCATTAAAACTGATTAAAAATGGCTATTTACAATAAAATTACACCTAAAATAAGATGGACTCGATACACAGCTGTTCTATTAAGGCGGGTATTTTAAAAATAATTCAAAATCTGTCATATAGGAGGTACTCTTCTTTAAAAAATTGAGCTATTATAATTTTGTGTACAGTACCAAGATATCAATCATTTCCAATCTTGCGTAATGTGATGGCTAAGCAGAAAAGTTTTATTTTTAATTCTAATAAAACCTTCGTTGTCTTTGCAGATTTTGACAGTCCACAGAACAACATGTTACAATTTATAGAGGTCCTAGTATGACGTTTTGTTGCGTAATTATAGTAATAAAGATAAGATGTGTTGATAATTATCCACGTTCAGCCCATATTTTAAACGCAACAAGGCATATGCAATTATATGTAAATATTGAAACTTCAATGTAAACACCACTCTGTTTTGAAGTACGAGCGTCGTGAGGAAAAAAAATCAAAAAGGCAAAAAAATTGTGGGTTTATATTTATATAACATAATTGTCATACTAGGAGACCTACGGGACACATGCAGGCATTGACTTAGTTACCACTAAACCACGACACATGACTAATCATTGACGACTTTAAAATGCAGTGTAAATCTAACACATAGATTAAAAACTTCAGTCAAAACTTAACATAATAACATCTAAAATAAGGCAAGTAGCTAAATGTTAAAATTACTTATATACTTAACATTAATAGTTTATACAGTAAAACATACAACTGCTGTATACTATGTACAGTAACAAATCTTTTATAATGTAGTAAGTTTGCAAGCGCCTTATACTATTCAGATTTTTTATAGGAATCAAAAAACATATGGACGAATTAGGTACAATGTGAGAGGCTACCCTTAAGTCCCAAAAATCCCAGAAATAGAATGTGCCGTTATTTAAATTCAGATTATCAGGCATACGGTAATGCCCTCGTCTCAATTGTTATCAGTACATACATATAACAAATACCTACAATACAGATAAAGCACACGAACTATAAAAAGGAGACAACTCTGTCTCTATTCAAAGACAATTTTTCTAACTGTCAACATGTCAATTCTGTGTTTATAATTTCTTATTTAGCAAATTCGCCTGCGCAAGATAATTAATCTATAACAATATAATTGGCGTTCACAATAAGCTTGTTATAATGGCATAGACAAACATTTATAAGCGTGAGAAACGCTCAATTAATTCGATTATCCTATTACTATATCAGTTGTAAAAGTTATGAATATTAACTTTTAATTGTCACAGATAGATATTTTAAAGAAAACTGTCGGTCGTATTTGGAGCGGTCAACAACAAAATATCTTGTTACATTAATACATTTCGCTGTATATGATTCTAGAGGTCTCTATAATTTAAGGGACAAATCTCCTTGTTGCCTGGTACGGGTATGTCTATTTCTGTCGTCTTTGACTGTAATTCCCGTTAGAACTTGGGAATTACATAGTTCGATTCTTTTTTATACAGTATTTCTTCATGTATTTTTAAACTGAATTTTTATCTACGAAATATATTTCAAAACAATCATTTACAGTAATGCGGTGATGTAAAAACAGTTATTTGCCCTTATCATTGAAATTGATTGATTTAATATGAATTAAACGACATTTAATTAGGCAAAGCTCAGTAGAATCGCAAGAAAAATTATCAAACATATAATTTGACATGACACGTTTGAAACGAAACAACTGAAGATTGTAAAATTATGATTGTATAATTATAATTTAATTTGCGCAGAACGTGAATCAACAACAGCCGTATTCGAATTCCCTATTGGCTAATTTTTAAAATTTGAAAATTTAATAACAATAGCAAATGAATAATTTTGAACATTATTAAAAGGATTATGTACTAACAATTACAAGATTATTTTTAATAATTTTTTAACGTATATAGATAAAATTATAAGATTTTCAAATTGATTTCTCGATACGTAAAACTTTTCAATCACATCGCCTCTTACGCAAATACGCTTAACTTTATAAATTGACATGCCTCATTTAATACCAATCTGTGGAAGCTATAATCTATACCCAGCACCTCTGTTATCTACGATTCAACAAGCTCTCTTTAATCGTGTGAAGTTAATCCACGTAAGCTCATTCGTCGAAACTAACTGTAGCTTTAGCACCTAGCATACAAATGAGCGACACTCAACGATTTATCTACATATAAGCCCCAATTCTCGAGATTTTTCAATTCCAACTTTATTACATCAAACGCTACGCAACTTGAACGTAATCGTGTTAAAATAACTGTATATGCAATTTTATTTATTCGAAGAAAGGCATAATAAATACGCTTCATCGATGTTCTCACGATTTTTTTAATTTAGGGACCCAAAATCCTAAACACATGTTGACGGTTCTAAAACTATAAAAACTAAGACATATGTGACATAAAAACTAACAAGACAAGAATTATTAATCACCAAATTCAACTCCAGCGCAATAGCGAGGTTCGTCACGTGTCTCCTAAACAATTGAACCAATTTGATATATTTTATTTGTAGAACGAAAATAAGCCTTTAACACTAATTGCCAAATAATTATTAAATATTTAAATTGAATGTATAAGATGCCGAGCATCTAAGAGATAATTAATTACATACTTTGAAATACGGAGAACGTGAACTTAATGTGTATTTGGAAGTTTGATGATAATTTTCCACGTTTATAAAACTCGTAAGTTATTTTAATTGTAATAATGTAGTTCTAGTAATAGGAATAAAAAACGTATGTTTTTATACAAATCGAAACGAGTGAATGTTATCAAATCCTGCTGATTAGGAACGGGGCTTTGTACAATTCCTGCATCCTTTATCTACAGTAGATTACAAGTTTTTATTCTCAATTCTGAAAATGCTAATCACCCAAACCAGTTGATAGTTTGCGTCGAAGGCTGTTTATGTTGCGCTGCACCTTCCACGAAACGAAAGCGAGACCCCGCATCGCTAGTGAGAACGGCTATTATCATAACAACCTCCAAGAACCAAAAATATCCGATTTTAACGCACTTATGCCCTTATAAATTATTATCAGGATAGAAACGAAGGAAGCTCATTAGAAAGTTCAAGTTAGAAACTCACAGTTAAATAAATTAAATCTAATTCAATTCGAAGAAATTTTTATATCGCTTTAATCACCTAAAAGCAAACATCGTTAATCAATTCGGTAACATTAGACGATTCCGAGAAGAACGATTATACACCAAAACCGCAAGAACAGGTCTTCTGATGGCTCTAACTTGCGTAAGATATACGATACCGAATTTCTTAGTACGGGGGTCATAATAAAATTTACAATTTCAAACATTTGAGTGAATTCAGGTTTACATACAAATTAAACGATTCCGAGAAGCGACAATTACCTAGTGAGGTCAATCGGGCAAGATTAGTACAAATTCGTGGTACAAGCACAGACATAATTTTACATCATATAAACAATTAGCGAAGGCGCTGTTACAAAATTTAAGACGATACTTTAGAAGAATAACACAATTAGGCCGATTTTCTACAGTCTATGATGGAATTAAAATTAATTTCGTTCGTCCTTATTACATTTAAAAAAACATTTTTACCACCGTCACTTCCAATCCTCATCACTCGAAGACTGTTGTGGATCAGACTGTTCCTCTGGTTCGGGGATGATACTGGCAAGAGTATGAAGAACTGTGCCACCAGACGATCTCTCGGCTCCAGATATCCCGCGGCGACGCATCGATAACTTGGCGTGGAGATCGGCCATTAGGTCCCCACCTGGCTTCGGGATACTACTGGTTGCCCCCTGCAGAGAAATATTATATGATTATTCAATTCAAACCCGTAAATAATTAAGTATTCCTGTACTATATGTATAAGATAAACAGCTCTTTTCTGTTTATCATCATATAGTAAAGATCATTGAAATGTATTATGACGTATAATATTAGTAACTAAGTGACTTTTAAGAGCAGTGTTGCAGAGGTGGTTTCAACGTGCGAATCCCTGGGCTCGTGATTCGATGCTCGACTGTGAATGGTCTACCTATATGCTCCTTTAACACTCGCTCTTACGGTGAAGGTAAACATCGTAAAGAAACTGGATTGCCTTCGACCCAAAAGTCGACGGTGTGTCAGGCACAGAAGGTTGAACACCTAGTAGCCTTTTAAAAATGATCAAAAACCTTTGTAGCGCTATTGTACGTACGTAAGTATTTCAAACAATGTTTTTTGTCCTCGGTATTCAAACCACGCTAAATATACTTTATGAGTGATCCACTGACTCGTGGCAACCCAAAGACGAAGCCACATAGATATAGAAAACCAACAAAGAATTCAATTATAGATGCTATTTATCCTTTTCGGAGCTTCATTTATCCGAATGAAAATATTTGTTATACAGCCCTCTTTCCAGTGAAGCGTTTTCATTGTTATTTTAAGCTTCATATATCACGTTCTCAAATAACATGAAAAATTCGTGTAAAATTTATAGTATCCAATGAACCAGGGTTATTATTTCATCGGTGAAACACTAAATCTTCCTATAAGATTAAAAAAAATCAATTGAAATGTTAATAAATATATTCAATATTCAATTTTTTTTTATAGAAAGGCAGGAAAAAAGACAGGTGCCTCACCTGATGTCAAGTGATACCGAGGCTCTCAATGCTCGCGAGTACGTTGCGGGCCTTTTACGAATAGTTACCTTTTCTAAGTCAAATAGGTTCGGAAATACTTCAGTGTTCAACGCCAAAAACGCTCTTAATACTTGCTTTTTAGACTAAAAATCATATATACTAAGAACATTATTTGTTGTTCAATCAAAAACATTATCTCCGTTAATAATATTCTTAACCTTCATAGTAATAATAAATAGAAAACTAAAATAGATTTTAAAAGTTAAGTCCCTGTCGCGATTAATCCTTGTCAAAAATATTTTGTGCTCCAAATATCTGTAAACAAATTGCTTAATGAATGACGAAATACCGAGTACTAGAAACTGCTTAAGGTCAATGGCATACTGATAACATTATATGAAGAAATTGTAAATATAACAATTACCAGAACTAGCGGAAACACGAGGCGCGACCTCTGTTATCTAGTTCGGATATTATTATATTATAAAGTAATTGTTGTTTTAATAGATTCTCTGAAACATCACAATAATATATTTTTCTAACCGATATTATTCTTGAAAATAATGTTACTTCATTGAGACGTAAATATTAGTTTTATAGCGTAAAATTCACAGTTTACAACGGTCAAAAAACAATTTAATTTTAATGAAGATTCTCTAGAATAGTTTTACACAACGTTGGAAATACCTAAAAGGCAAATTAACTTTTATAGGAACTGGATGTTATTTCAATTTACTTAAAAATTAGCGCGCTCCGAACGTGACGACACACACGCATACCGAGATCAATTTTCAACAAACACTTCGATCGGTGCGATTGGTACAATGTCATTCCATGTAGGCAGAGATCTTCGCGGTTACGTGCCATTGGCGACGGGTAAATTGTACTATACGGGCTCAATCACTTAACAATGGTTAACAGGATAACGTTCAATTGGATAATTTTAGTTACCAACATTTGGGTGTGCTCTGGCTCTTTCTTTTTATCGCCATTTCACAACATTTACCGAGAAGCGGCATAAAGGCATTCTGCGTAGTGCAAAATGCGAATTCTTAAGGTGGTCATGATCATTCCAAGGATTCGTAACAAGTTTCGCGTACACTTGAACTTCGTTAATGGTCAATGGAATTGGGCTCTTCCCGTAACACGAATTCATCAAACATCGATTCAATAATTACGCATACGCAATCCGGTTTTGACGATAGACCGTCGCAATGTCAATTTTTTTTAAAGTTATTTATGTTGACGTAAAAAACGTAGTTTGAGACGATTGGTTGGGGTTTGTCTTGACAGGTGTCTAATCTAATTCTGACATCAACATAATTATCGCTACAAGTTTGGTTCCATAAAGTGTTACAGTTAAAAATATATTCATTTGTATTTCACTGATCAGATAAACCGAAAAAGCTCCACAGCATCACAAATACATGAACATAATTTAGCTTCTAAGGTATTTATGTACCTGGAACTGCCATATTCTAAGTTTAACTCGGACTACACAATAGAGCAAACATCTGCGTCTTTCGTAATAACCATTCAAATATTCTAACAATATCTTCTACTTAACAGAAGTCTCAAATATGAATTTAATATTGAATACTTGTATACTAAAATTGCAAGACTAATATTTGTAATCTACATAGATTTTTACATACAAAAATCGAAAATACCACCATATACTAGCATATATTAAACTCTTAAGCGTCCTAAGTTACTTAATTTTAGTTCTATAAAAACGTGTATTGGTACTTTCCAATATGACTAACCCTAATTGTTTCACTAATCAAGCCCCAGGACCGTGTAAGATTAGACATAGAATTTCTTTCATACAATTCTTGGGAATTCAGTACAACACAAAATTCGTCGTAGCAAAGTAGACCTCACGTTTTGCAGGTATATTTTTTATAAATTTGACATTATAAAGCTGGCAGTAAATGGGCAAGGGGCATTGTATGGAACAATGGTCATACGACACGGCTCCGACAAGTCCCTAGAACACATTCTTTACAATTCCGAATAATCGATCCATTTTACCATTCTCTAGGACTTGTTCCAGCATTCATTTCCTTTGTGCGCGCTGTTATTTGACGCCCCGACGTGTGCCTTGTTTTCTAGTGAACTGTATAAATATACAAAATACACTGGGTAAATACCCATACATAGAACGCGTTGTATTCAGACACACTGATTTAACGCTAAAAATCAGTTGACAAAGAATATCAAAGAAGTTCGATCGTGTATATTACGTATATTCCGTTCTAAGCTTAGAAATTAATCAAATTATCATTCAATAAGTATATCTTAGAAGAAAATAAAGACACATCCGTTTTATATCTTACAAAAATCATCCATAATTTTTAATAAAACATTTTTTTAGAGAATGATTAAGAATTTCCGATATGTAAACATTAACCATAGAGTAAAGAGCCGATAGCTCAGCATAGATAAGAATTTATTCAAACAACGGACGCATTCAGGGAAAAATCTATAAAAACAAAACACAAACATGTTTCCAAAAGACAAACAGCTACGAAGTAGGAATTCATATCTTTTGGTAAGGGACGAAAGTCGAAAATTGCGTAAACCTCGCGACCATTCCAGAGAAACGCAACAAAAGTGTGTATGCGTAGTGACATTGATTCTGTGTATTGTTTGTAATTAGTGATCGATGAAAAATTCTATGTAATGCATGAGCATATCTTATTCTGTTCCGTGTACTGAGCTATTTTTAATCATTATTAACTTATCTACGTCTATAAAAATGACTTCCAGTTCGTTGGTCTCCCTAAAACTCCATAATGGCTAGACCGCTTTGGCTAATAATCATTTTGAAATATTGATGGAAATTCAGGGAATGTTTAAATAAATTCGAATGATTTTATCATTGCATTTTATTCTCGATCCTATCCTAATCTTCTTCTAACTTCACGACTGAATTTTTTCTCTAAAATCGCAGCTACTTTTATCCGTAATATGCGGATAAAAGTAGCTGCGATTTTTGCAACGCTTAAAATGTATTAAATTTATAACCCTCATTAGTACATACATAGCAATTCATCATAACGTCATCTATAGAACGCTTTAAAATTTTTAAGGTTATATACGTTCGACTTAATGTCACCCGAGATCAAAGTCACATTTGGTAGTACGCCCCCGTATGATATGTCCGGTCCAACTGGGAGACAAGTTATGGCAATACTGTGACAAAACATAAATACTTCAGAGAAGCATCGCGCCTCAGGCACTCGCGGAATCCACCTTATGACAGACCGGTTTGAATTGATACGAACGAATTCCTTATGTCCTCAAAATATTTGAAAAGCAATACGCATTAATTATCTATAAAATATAGTATATAAGGATAAATTAAGTTATTATATACGACGGTATTACCTTCGACGTAGAGAAGGCCTACCCAAATTTCTTACATTTGTCTCTCATCTTTGCTACTATTTTCCAATCTTTCTCCGCTAACACATTTAATTCTTCTTCATAGGTTTCTCTGTCTATTTTCTTCTCACTGGGCCATTCTTCACAAACGCGGGAAATGTGACCGACTCACTTACTCTTTAACTTTTTTATGTAATTTATTACTAAGTTTTTTAATATATTATACTAGCTGCCCACGTAAACTCTGTTTTACCTTAATATAAGTGTTTTACTTAACCTTGTTTTTTTAGTAGTATAATATTAAATAAATAATAATAAATTAAATATTCGATGATGGTTACAAACCATTTGATATGCTATCCTATAAAGGCTGTTTGCTTTTCTAGAATAAAACCCTATGTACTAAATAAAACCAAATGTTTCCAATAATTCTCTTCATAAAAACCTTCGTCAGAGTTCAAGGGATAAGTGTAACTACAAACAAAATGAACAGAAACTTATTTTGCTATTATTTTTTATTAAAATAAACGAGGGCGGCAATTTGTGCAAAGTGTGTTATAAAGATAAAATAAATAAATCAATGGCGCTACAACCATTTTTAGGTATCGGCCTCTGATTCTGTATCTGTTTCATGATCATTTGTTAATCGAATAGGCAAGTAGGTGATCAGCCTTCTGTGCCTGACACACGCCGTCGACTTTATGGGTCTAAGGCAAGCCGGTTTCCTCACGATGTTTTCCTTCACCGTTCAAGCGAATGTTAAATGCGCACAAAGAAAATCCATTGGTGCACAGCCGGAGATCGAACCTACGACCTCCGGGATGAGCGTCGCACGTTGAAGCCACTAGGCCAACACTGCTCATATTGATGTGTTATAAAGATACTTAAGTATTGTATGACGCCAATTCTTTACCTTGAATAAAATAAATTGAAAAATGTACAACTTCGCGAGTTAACGTGGCGTCATACATTTGTGGAAATAATAATATTTATTTATTTATTAATACTTCGATTCACATAATATAAAAAAGTGAACATACCAGGCAACCACCATACAATATTATTAACTTTTAAGGAAGGTCAAGTGTATATATATTTATATATAAATATACACCTATTCTATATATATTATATATATCCTAGCTTGTTTATTCTACTGCATGAAACCGCAGGGATTTGTTTAATATACAATACAGCAGGAAGTCAATGAAACTTAGTCCAAAAATTCCTTGTTGGTCGGGTCGCGTACATATTGGCTGCTAACCAATGTACTCCTATTACTTTAATAAACCTTACTTGATAAGATCTTAGGAATTTAAGTACTGTATTGTAAGCTATATTACCAAGTACGCTAGGTAAGCAAAAGGAAGGCTCATGAATATCGACTCAGTTCTTAAACAAACCTCTGTTTTCTCTTTTTCTAATCTCTAATTAGAATCATTATTAAAGAGTATTGTAAATTCATGTGTCAGAGATGACTATACTATCATTAACCCGTACAGAATAACACTAAAGATACAACGCCTCATTGAATGCAATTGAAAACTCAAATCTTACACGGTCCAAGAGTAAGAATTTTGAATGCATATACTTAGTCTGGCCATAAATACGGTTACAATTGAAGATTAACAAAATTTGAATTTGGAATCTGTCATTTTTACATGATTGTTTATTGAGTTTTCTCATTTTGGCGCCAGTACATTATACAATATTTTCCGATATTAAAATGGAGTGTGGTGATAAAGAGAACCGAATTGCTGTGATTGCATTATACAAAGTAGGTGTGGAGCCAAATGAAATTTTTTAAACTCTCCATACGCTTGGTATTAGTAAAATGTTTGTGTTCTATCAATCTATATTGTGGCTATCAATAGGTACAACGAGACCTCCTCTGTTTGGGACAGAAAAAGATCTGGCCGTCCACGTAATGTTCCTACGAAAAAGGTGGTCAAAGCAGTAAGGGAAAGAATTCGAAGAAATCCTGGCCGAAAGCAAGAGATTTTATCTCGGGAGATGAAGATAACACCTGAACCAAATCGCGTATTTAAAAAGATAACTCAGGACTTGTAGCCTATAAGATACGTACTAGTCATTATATATAAAACACAACGAGGTCGTAGGTACGATCCTATGGACTTTCTATTTGAGCATTTAACATTTGCTTGTACATAAGAAAACATCGTAAGGAAACCGGCATGTCTCAAATCCAAAAATCAAGGACGTGTGTCAGACAGAAGCTCACCTACTTCTCAATGATATAAAAATGATCAAAAAACGGATGCCATCTGAGACCAAGACCCATGTAGGGTTCTAGCGCCGCTGGATTATTATTAGCTTTAGACAGAGAATTCTATATTGACATATAACACTAGATAAGGAAAACAAATCTATAAGCCAATTAATATTGTACTCTACAATATATTTTAAAGATCTTCTCTTAAACAAATCTACAGACATTATTCAACGTTTATAAATGTTAAATTCATTAGAATATGTTTTTTTTTATAAGGGTGGCAAACCTGCCCAATCGCACCTATGGACACCTATTTTAGTGGGTGACTGGTTTTAATCATTTTATATCCAAAGGAAAGCTTCTACAACATTGAGATAAACTTTCTCAAAATTTCAATTAATTAATCTTGTTCATTAAATTTGTTTAAGACTGTGTGCAAACTTTAAAATGTAGGTACGAGGCCCGTTGTATTAAAATTACGAAGTTATTTAAGTATTGTAAATATATAAATTCTACATAGAAAATTGTATCAAAGCCTTTATTCAAGCGTTAACTATGTAAATGCGTTTATATAACTAGATAATAGTACGAAATACGAAGAAAGTATAATGGAGAAAATTGAGGAAGACAAATCCGGATATATCTATAATTTATTCATGCACGTGGAATCTCACAGACAATGATACGATTATCGGATTCACATAATACTGTACCCAGAACTGGAGTAGCCTCTGGTACAATTATGTCGCTTCGACGAAACATGCGCTGATCGTAATAATTATTTGTAATCTAACAGAAATAGATTAATCTTTTTATGAACGGTGAAGAGGCGCCGGCGCCGGATACAAAAAACACCCAGGTGGTTTTCCTCTTTCAATATTCGGAAACATTAGTTGATTATTAGATTCAGATTTAACCACGCTTTAGCCGAATTAATTATAAAATATACAAATTATAGATAAAGAAAAACAACCCGCTCGTAGATTCCAATAACGTAATCAAAATTCTATTCATATTCATATTCATATATTTATATTACTATTAAATCATTGTATATAATTGTTTCTGATACGAATTTGAAATATTAAATACTTACTTTGAGAACGTTATAAATAATTCTTTCGGTTTAACCTTAGCATACCGTTTTTTAATTTCTTTTTCTTAATAGGGTTTGGCGGACTGCTTGTTAGCCATAAGCCCGAATGCATCGGATTACTTGTTGTTATTTATAATGTAACGAAGTTTTAATAAATAAATATCGAAAACTACTAGAAAAACCATTGCATTGTGGAATTAAAAAAAAGTGAGACAACTAATGATCGAATAACCTCTCGTCTTTAACAAAGCGGCGCCAGGAGGATTTCTTCCGAGAACGGCAAGTTTCCGAAGCATTTTCACAACAAACACGTCTTAGTAAATAGTAAACATCTTGTTTTCTAACAACTCTATTAAGTAATTAATTAATGTTTAAAATAAGACATAATGTAAACAAAGTTTTCCTCAATTTAACTCTCAATTTCAATCTCAATTCGTAAAGCTTAAAAGCTCTCAATTAAACCCTCAAAGTGTAGAACAGCATTATGTTATTTACCTACTAAATTGATATGTAATTAACAGACAGTTCCAAATTCCGTCGACACAAACCAACATAGGCTTTGGGGCATCTCTCATTAGAAATCTTCGCGAATACAACAGAGAAAAAACTACATATCCAGAGCTTGATATACTTGGTAGTTGGCTGTATTTAAAAAAAAAGCATTGTTAAGTGCCTATTTGATACCTAATATAAATTATTAAAAAAAATCTGTTAGTGATTTTTTATTATTTTTATTTGTTTGTAGCATGTATTTCTAGCATAACTGTCATGTATTTTAACATATCCTGTAGATAAAGCATGTATATGATGCCCACATCAAGATCTGGTGAGCTTTAACAAATAAATAATTAAAATGTTTAACATAATTAAATTCGGGCAATCAAAATTTATAATTAAAATCATCACAGAAACCTTAATAAGGTTATATGCCCAAATAATTTATTTTCAACGAATTCATACTATTTATATCAATTAACGTTAATCATCAATTATATACGGAAAACCACTGTTCAGATAACATGCATAACAAATTGAAGCTTAAACAGTATAACAATAACAAAGCACATAATACGTGTGTAACACTGAAAATATTAAGAACGAGCCAGTTAAAAATATTGCTAATGAAAACTTTTTTTGAATTTCAGTTTTAGAACTATTTAGCATTTCTTACGATTAGCATTTCTTAATGAAGCCCCATCTCGTGCCACTATTTACAATTGGTTTAACGAGTTTAAGCGTGGACGTAGCAATCTCAATGATGATCCGCGTGAGGGACGTCCTTTAACAGCGACTACTGATGATAACATCAGTGCTGAGCGACACATGATAGAGGAAGATAAGAGAGTGTCCTATCAGCAGATACGGGCAAGCCTAGGTACTGGTATGAGTCAAGTTCAAAAAATATTACACGAACATTTAGGCGTCAGGAAGCTTTGTACCAGATGGATTCCCCATACTTTAACCGACGACCAGAAACACCTTCGCATGGACTGCTGAATATTTGACTACGGCAGGTGTCGAGATAATGAGTTAAGCGCCATACAGTCCTGAACTGGCGCCCTGTGACTTTCATATATACCCCAGAACTAAATTCGAGGTATTCGCTTTACGAGCCCTGAAGATGCGGTAAAAGCGCACGAAAATGACATAGAAGAGACCCTCACTAAGAGACTAAGGATGAGTGGGCCCACTGCTTTTCTCAGTGGTTTCATCGAATGCGACGACGTGTAGAGAGGAATGGAGATTACTTCGAAAAACAATAAAAGTATTGGCAACTTTCTACATTATGCCGTTTTTTCATTTTCCAAACATTTCCAGTGTTACCTAGGTTCATAATCTTCATAATCTTATTTCTATTTGAATTTGATAAATAGTATTATTCTAGAACATGTAAAGTTTTAATTAAATATAGGTGTAAGCAAGTATGGAGGCGCTCCAAATATAATCATCATTACACAGATAGACATTACGACATATATTTCGGTATAGTAAAGTGAAATCGGTTTCCTCGAGATGCTTTCCTTCAAAGAGCCTTCGGGAGATCCCACCGACTAAAAACGACTCAGCCCTACACACCTTAAGATGGCCGCTCGGAGTTCACTAGGCATTCTTCCCAAGGGACCCGGGCTTATATCCGACATAGAGCTCAATCACGACCTGCATTTCCGGGCCAATTAAGACCGAGACCCCAGAACTGAACCACCTGACTTTCTACGGTCAAAACCAGTCCTCTCCCTCAATCGCTAAACAGCATCTTTTTGCAGACATGCTCACAGAAAGAGACCACTGCACTCTAGGCCTCCACATTTCCTAGCATAGCCACGATGAAGCCAACACTGCTTTATTTTTAAAACAGTTTTATAAAATCTACTTACTAAATAACTGTATATATTCATCTCAACGTAAGTTAAAATTAAATTTGTTCGAATCCATTTAAAGGACGTACCTTTTCCGATATGTTATCTGCAGCTTTCAGCTTGGCTCTGCCCGCACCTCCTGCCTGGCGAATAGCCGCCATGAGGTTAGCATGGGCGTCACCTCCTGAAGGTGGAGCTGGGATCTCCTCCCTGCTGGACAATAAAAGATTTACGTTAACTTTTGAATAACTGGAACCAAAATATGTTCATATGAAAACGAGAATGATAAAATTTTCGCTTACCATTTCTTTCACATGATTGATTAATTGATAAACAATTTTGTTTATTCAATTTTCGTAATTTAAACCAAATGTTGAGAAAGTTGTTTTACTGGCTATTTTCCCCTTCACTTATCCGACTTCATCGGTTTGTTTAAAAGCAATTCTTAGAAAAATTAATCTCTTACACCCGTATGAGGCAGGTACGAAATTATTATGTAGGAGTTCGCGATCAATATTCAATGGAGTCAAGGTCACACGGCTATAATGTGTTCGTTAAAAAAATAAGCTAATGTTGCTCTACGAGCTGTCCACGCGAAAATAAAGCTAAACAAATGCAAAGATTACCAGCAACCCTACTCTGTAATTTCTGTAACAATCCCGATGTTTTTGTATGCAATTTCGCTGTACTTTTGATCGAATATAAAAAGTAAAGATCGCTGTCCTATTGGATCAACTTCTTTTTCAATTACCGTCGAAAATATACATATAATTAACACCACCGTATGGTTCAGACAACAGTGACAATCACAGCAAAAGCTAGAAGCAGAACACAATTTAAAGACAGGCCTAAACCTACTAGGACAAGAATCACTCAAGAATATTTTTCCAACACACTGAAAAATTTAGGAATATTAAAGAATAATATTATATAATAATACAGCGAGTTAAAACCAGTGTCGAAAAGACACCTGGCCGCGCCTGGCCCACGACAGACACAAGTGGATCCGGATGGAGGAGGCCTATATCCCACGGGGGACAAACCAAAACCTGACAATGCAAGCAAATGATGTTCCTAAATGGTACATTGTATTTTACCTGCGGTTATTTTTTTAGTATCCCTATAAATGAAACTTCAATGTTCATAATTAAGTTTTGAAATAAAAGGAGAAAGAATAACGAATAAGGTTTAGGTTCAGCAAATTTTGTATACTGACTTCATAACCCCGAGGAATACATTTCGACGCTTTTAGGATTATAGACAAGGTTGTTTAAACAATAATATTACACATTGAAAGCCCAATGTCGAATCACTCTTCTACAGATTATATAAATAATAAAAAAAATGCCCGTATTCGAATAGGTACCTACTACAATTTTATGTTAAAACTAAAATTATGACTTCAATATATTAGACGCGAGCAGTGTTGGCGTAGTGGCTTCAGCGTGCGACTCTAATCCCGGAAGTTTGTAGATTCGATCCCCGGCTTTCTGTGCTTCTGCACACATAGACAGAAAGTCTATGTGCGCATTTAACAATCGCCCCAATGATGTTATGTATCATTTAATTTTTTTTAAACTTTACGTGACGATGGATTAAAAATTAGTCACCATTTCTCCGTCCACATCATTACAATAATATTATAACACTTTAGTAAAAAGAACGAATAAATCAAAGATAAAGAGAAAATAAACGATAATAATTGATTAACAATGGTGATAGGTACAAAGTTCGACATCAGAAAAATGTTTGTAATATATATTATAAATGAACAACCCTGCTAAACCTAGACGTGACCTTTAATTGATGGATGACAGCGCATTCGTCAACTTTTTTTATTGCAACGAAACATACCTAGAAATACTGAGTGTTTGCTTTAACCGTTCGTAGGCACATCGATTTGTAATACGATTGGTTTTTTATTTACATACAAATATATTTTACACTAAACTGACTAGATCATTAAGGCACACGAACTTCAGGGCCTGTTATTATTTGTGTTATTGTATTATGAACAGATATAGATAATCTAAATGGGTTACCTTATGGTTTAATTTATTTACACTGGCTTGCCAACGCTCAGCCTACTCATACATAAGAAAAAGGAAGATAAAACAAATACATCGATTCATTAATTATAAAAAACTAAAGAAAGTCGATTGACAAGAAAAATGGGAAGTAACTAAAATTAAAATAAGTGTAAATTGCTTCTATTTCTAGTGTTCTGCGTCTTAAAAACATTATTTATATTGCCGGCCGCAAGATCCCGTTGTTAATCATTTACGTTGTACCAATTTAAAAACGCTCGGTCATGGTCTTTTTAGGTCGATGTCTCCAGCCACTGACCAATTACAACAACTGAAAAGTATACTCACACACCGGACAGTCCGCACAAATAACAATGGAAAGTGACAACCTCATGGTTTGAGCCTTTTTCAATGTTTACCCGCAAATCTCTAACTCCTTAAAATTAGGAGGGTACTTTTAAAAATATTTTTAGGGCTACTTAGGTTGCGAGTTCTAGTCTATTTATTAGGTATAAAAACTATCACTCACTGTTAATATTTTTTTGAGTTACTTGTATTTTCATTTTAACGCTTTAGTTTCTATACATACAAGGAAGTCATTTGTATTTGGGTGTGGCCCTTCAGTCACCAATTTTAAATCACTAAGAAATTCTTGTGTGTATTTGTAATTTATCTATAATGTTTGAGCAAAAATTTAAAAAAAAATACAATATAATTGCGAGGTTAGAACGTCAATCCCTATGTCAAGTCGGGTCAAATCATTTATTTCAAAGAGCCATTTTTGAAAGTCAAAATATTTTTATTTCATTACTCTCGTTGCCGCTTCCAAAAGGTAGTTTCATATGGAAACCATACTTACTCTTTTAAAATAGTTGTTACAATATTTAATATACATTGGTTCGATAATTATATGTGGAGACCATAACAACAAAAAAACTCCTATACTAAAGTAAATAGGCGCATGTTGTTATAAAAACAATAAAACTAAGAAAACCATGCAAATACACATGGCAGCTTGCATATCGATCTGCCGGCCAATTACAAGCTCCGGCACCTATGCTTTATACAGAGTCACGTAACAGAATAAATTGTACCACCGTTAACATTGAACGTTCCTACTAACTTATTGCTTCAAGAGGCAAAAGGGAAAATACTTCTGAGACAAGTTTTAGAGGACTGAACAATGCTAAGCAGACAAAAAGTAAATACGTGCACAGATTGCGTTTATAAACTTTTCTTTAAGAATATTGGAGTAAAAATACGTTTCTAACGCAGAATTGTTAATAATAAAAATAAATCTTCTTATGCTTTCTAATCTTCTAGAATTAAAAGTACGTGCAATTTCATTCCTCATCAGATAAATGTTAGGGAAAACAAATTCTGAAAACTGTTATTAATACTAATGTAAACACAAAACTAAGGTGCATTTACTGCTCATCTGCCGTTAAATGTACAAAAGCGCTAAACTCATTTGTCCAAGCCCCATTTGGCTGCAGACCGTCACTTGTGAGTACACAATCTAATTACGAATGTCTGAACCGCGTCTAAGGATCTAAAATATCTCATGGCAAATTGCCAGGCGGGCGCTCAATAAGTAGGCGCCTTGATTACGAGTGGATTTGCCAAAATACTAATAGCAATTATATAGTACTACAGAAGCATACATCTAATGTACAAATTTCCCTCTTTGTTCTAATTAGTGGACACTAAAATATGAAGAGGAAGAATAAAATGTCTTTTGGAAGCCTAGAATACTAAATACGAAAGCAATAAGGCGGACCGTATTTACTATGAAAACTTTCATTATTGGCACGGAAATATATATATATACGTGCCATTAAATCCCACCGAGAAATAAATTGTCTGAAACCTTATAATTATCATGTTCTGATCAATCGAAAATAAAATTACACTTGGGAAAAGTAAAATTACATCGCAAGAAATCCTACATTCTATAATTTGTATAATCAAAAGGAATCCAATCAAAAACTTAAGATTGAAATGGGTGACAACTTCTAAAAACGTACTGTCAGATTTGATGTATCTCGTTTCGTAAGTTAAGATTCTCTTCAAAATTATGTTTTCTGGTTTAAAAATACATTCTAAAAATTTTACTTAGAACGACGAACGAGTTCTATAAAAGCCTTTGAGAATTTAATTCTAAAATTAAATTATATTATGGAAGGTACAGGAAACTTACTAAAATAGAATTGAAAATTGATAGAATTTTATCAATATATGGTTGGGGGGGGGGGGTAACTGCGAAACAGCCATAAAAGAGTGATCGTGAAGAGTGACATTGGACACCCATGTAATTTGGGTTGGAGGTGGTATTAGTATGCTTTTTGTTTTTAATAGTTCAAGGTCATAAGTAGAAGCCGATTAAACTAACTTTGCCGACGTTCTCGCCACCTTTACAAAATATTTCTTATTATTACTTCACATAAAATCTGTGATATGCAATAATTCAGAAATTTAATATATAAAACCAAGAATATTAAACGATTTTATAAGCGTAATAAGAAGAGATAAACATAGACTAGAATATATAGATTTAAAGATAGCCTCTTCTATATGATTTCACTGTCAATGTGAAATTAAAAATAGAAATCTCATAGCTTACAACTCTCCACAACTTCCTGGAAAGATCGACAAGCATAGTCGAAACAGAAATAGTAATGGTAGAAAATAAGCTTGCATTTCCTTAATTTAATGAATGAATGGTGGGGATGGAAGCGTTGCATATTTTCCTGTTCTGTACTAGAATATATTAAAATGTTTTTACTATTGGTTTCTTCAATGCTTATCTTATACAGAGAAAACGTCTGTGAAGTATACATTGAACTTGATTGATTAAAAAATATCTCTAAACATCTACTTAGATAATATCAGACTTTTAAATTGTAATCAGATAAACGGCTCAACCGATTACAGTAATCTACCTATGAGTGTAGGTATGTCTACGACTCCATACGACGGGTTACCTCCCTAACATCTTTTAAAATTGCATTGTCTTTGGTTGACATAGCTTTTACACATTGAAAGAAAACAATTTTTTACCCGGATTCAAGCTATTTGTATTATTATAAACTTATAATTATTTACATAATTTTAAATTTAAATTTTCCGACGTTTCGCGTGCTTTACAGCGTGCGTGGTCACGGTGACAAATTTCTTAAACTTTAAAATTATGTAAATAATTATAAGTTTATAATAATACAAAACAGCTTTAATCCGGTTAAAAATTGTTTTCTTTCAATCTTTTAAAAATATTCTAAATAAACATTTCTTAACAATATCCTACCTGCTCAATCGTAACTTTTATAATTCTTGTATTTCTTATTCCTTTGTATTGCATTGTAATTCATGAATCCGTGAGCTTTAGCTTTTAGTTTTATTTGTATTATTTAAGATTACATTAGGTAATTCTATAATTTTTCGTTACGTGTATTTTTGTTTTTGTTGGTATTTTGATGTTTCGTGATCATTTGTCAATCTAATAGGCAAGTAGGTGATCAGCCTTCGGTGCCTGACACACCCCGTCGGCTTATAACCGGTTTTTCAAGATGTTTTCCTGCGAAGGTTAAATAGAACTGCATATATATAAACGCATAGACAGAAAATCCAGTGGTGCACAGCCGGGAAAGGATCCTACGACGTCTAGGACGAGAGTCGTTCGTTGAAGCCCCTAGAACAACTCTGCTCTAATAAATAATAAATAAAAAAAACCATTCTTAAAATACTTTAGTATTTCTACCAAGAGCGGATTAACGATAAAATTACGTCACTGATATTTCTCAGTCGTAACGCGTCACGACTACAATTCTATGAAACGGTGTATTAGTGTATACCACTAATTACGATACATTGAACGCTTAATTAAATATACTACATATAGGTACTATGGATGCTTTTTGCGCTGATAAAGGGGTAATCAAGGTTCTAAATAAAAAAGGTAAATATAAAAGTGATATCGTAATTGTATGACCGTTATAATCGTCGTATCGCTCTGGAAGGCCACTATTGAATAATAAAATCAAATTGTATCAAAGAAAAAATATTTTCAGTCCATCTTAACAGCCTTATTGTTCTCACTATGATGCGTGCTATTTCGCTATGCCTATTGTTGAGGCTAAACGTTTGTCTAAAAAGAAACCGGTTTAGTCCACTGTCATAACGTCCAGGAACTTTTTCTATCTATTATTTACAATAATAGGCGGAGCCGGGATGCTATTGCTTGCGAGATCCGTCCTATCGTTCTTAATTTATTACGTTTCATGTGGAGGAAAAGATATAGCGATTAAAATATAGTAATGCAGACTTTGGGGCCGTAAGCACTATAGGGTCAGGGGGGAGGGTCTTTTGTTTTCAATTTGGTGATTACGTCAACCGTAATTATTTACTTTTTTACACGTTGCCAATGCTTGAAAACGAAATGGAATTCGAGCATTTCCACAAAGTATTACGTTTATGTACTATTATTTTGAGAGCCTTGCTTACTTTTTCTGACAAATGGAGGGGGGGGAGATAAATTGCATTAAATCTATTTACGTATTACTTGAGCGACCCTTTTCTTCTCGATAGTTTCACGCCCTTGAGAAGCCAATATAATTGGACCCTACATAGACATTTTTATACGTGTTTCTGTGTCCAATCTGGTACGATAAATGCGCGCAATATTTGTATGGTGTTTACATAAGCGCAACACAAAGCGATATCTGATAAACGTTTTCCTTATAGATCACACCGGAAGCCTGCTGTTAAATGATACCACCGCCCATGGACACTCAATCCCAGAGGGCTCGCGAGTGAGTTGCCGGCCTTTAAAAATTGGTACGCTCTACGCTTCTTGTAGGAGCCTTAGTCGAATTGGTTCGGAAATACTTCAGTGGACAGCTGGTTCCACATTGAGGTGGTACGAAATGCTTTCCAAAGTCAATGACATTATTATATTGTTATTTGTTTTAAAAACTTATGCTAAGACAGAAATATCTTCGAACAAATATCATTAAAATTATTAAATGTAACTTTTGTTAATAAATTTTGCATAATATCTCTTGAACGAGAACCATATGATTCATAACATCATTCATTAATCAACCAGGTTCTAATCTTGAAACACTACCGACAATTATACTCGGAAAATTTTAAAAATAAACGAATTAAATTTTATTATAAAGTTCGTAGATTTACACCTACATAGAAATAGATACATAAAAACTAATTGGCTTCATATGACGCGCTAAAACTCGGGAATGGCTGGACCGATTTGGTTTATTATGATCTTGAAATATTTGTGGAGGTTCAGGGAAAGTTTAAACTGCGGGAAATATAAATACTAACCAAAGAAGCATACTAAAACCGATCATTGAAATTTCCAACTGTTCCCAGGTAGGAAATGTTCGAGGTATTTTGTCTTTGTCAAAATAAAAAAATGTCACTTAGTCGTTATATACAAAATGTCTTTAGAAATTTGTGTTACATAGATATCGTAAGAGGTCCGATCTATTTGGTCAGTTTTAAAAATATTGTAAAGTTTTCACACAAATATATGCAGGTAATACGAATTTCACCAGGTCATCTAGTATACAATAAAAGTTGTTATGTGAGTTTCTGGATATCTTTATACTTATATTATAAAGGGGAAAAAAATATGTCTATAATGAATAAACTCAATCGGATTATTTCAAATTCATTCGCAATTAGAATGTTTCTCGTACATTATCCCGGGGTAACATAGGTTTTAATTTGGAAAATAAACATCGGCACGTGATCGGAACAAGCTGCTAATAAATAAGTGTAATTAGAAATCATATTTAACAGAACGTTTGGCAACGGAATTTATTCAGTTACATATTGCGTCTTTACCCTTTTGTACATTGCATAATTGCCTAGCGGTAAGCCTTATTAAGTCAATACAGGCGAACTCGGAAGTAATGATTAAATTCGTCTTCAAGAAGTACGAAAATCGGTTGCCAAGAGCAGTGTTTCCCAACGTGGGGACCACACCCCACAGGGTGGCAATTTGATTGTTAACAAAAGTTGAGGGTATTTTAAATTCCATATAATTTTATAAAATTTAATTTCAGTTTTTCATTGTTTGAAAATTTACTTACTGAATTTCGTTAATAATTTCCTAGTAATATCTTTCTCAAACCTATAATTTTAATTACTTAAGTGAACAATTCATTTTTTTAATATTAAAAATATGTATGTTACATACGTAATTTTAGAAAGGCTAAGGGAGATAAAAGATTGAGTTACACTTGTCTAGAGATTGCTGTACCAGCATGTGCTGCTACAGAAAGGTGTACTTTACTTATTACTATATAATTTGTTTGCAAAACTATGCTAGTTTTTAGACTAGTTACTATGCTATAATTCTTAGTAAATACAAAAATCATATTAACATTATTATATATTGGCAGATAAAAGAGCCCTAAGGACCCTGCTGAAACAGCGGACAACAATAACCCGAGCGATGATTGTTTTAGTTGGCAAAGACCTGAAAATTCTTATTTATATTCACGGATCTATTGTTATTCCTATATCTTTTATATGGGTACTATACCCAGAAGAGTAAAGAAGTGTACTCGGAAATCAGTACTGTTGCACGGAAGCACTTCCAGTACATAATAGTCTTGCACTTCAAATAGATAAGTCGGACTTTTGTTTCATAAAATATGAAAAACTTACAATTCAATCGTAAATTTCGCTTTAAGACTAGAAGTTTTTACCTTCGGCATAAGAACATTTACAATGAAATTTGTTGCTGAACTATTACTACTGCAGCTCCTATTTATACAACATTACTATTCGTTGGTTTAATCTCAAAGCTGTAAACACTTGAGTCAAGGTACCGTTTGTGGAAGTATTTTCGCAGAGACTTAGTGGAATTTACAAACACAAGACAATGCTCTTGATGTTGGATTGCTAGAACATTTTGCTGATCTCAAATTAGTTCAAAGAATTAAATACAGAGCTATATAACTAATATTAAATGTTCATTCGAATTAAATATAAAACAAAATCCTGTCCTAGGAATATTTGTAATAAATCAACTGTTAGCATTACAAAATAGTACTACAATCAAAACCGTTTATGACAACATCGTTTAGAACAACATACCGGTTGTATTTACAAAAATCAGTCCCGGCTGAATTCTATTGTATTGGATACTTATTAGCAACGTCTTCAGCTGTTACTACTATCAGTTTTACGACCAAATATGATGTCCCTTCGATGTCGTTATAACAGATTTTGTCTGTATATTTTTATTACAAAAAGCTCGCCGTGTTTTTCGAATTTCGAATACTGAAATTGGATCGGTACAATTTGTTGTTAAATGGTTAGCTGACAGACATGTTGGAATTTTCATTTTAGCATCTAATGACCGACTTTGATACATAGAAATATGAAACACATTGAAACGCTATACTTATTACTTGTATAATTCTTGTGGGAACTAAGGAGCCATAGACATAAGTAAAAGTCATAGCATATAAAATAACTCAAACTTTGAGTGCGTTATTTTATATGCTATAACTTGATTCACATAGGGAACCAAGTATACTTATGAAAGTCAACAGAAAAGATGTTAAATTTATTCTAAATACAAGTTCACCTATCAAGGGCGTATAGCAGGAAAGAAACAATTCGCTACTCTTTTTAACTGCCAAGTTTTGATACTTACAAATTGTTTGAACTGGAGCAAATCCATCCCAACGATTAGGATCATCTAAATAATCGTCAAATTTATAAAAAGCTTTATTAATTAATTTCGTTTAACGAGAGTTTTGAATTCATTCAGTGATAATTCTAATATAGCTTGGGAGTTTGTTGTAAAAACGAATACAATTTCGATATCAGGAGCGGATTATCTTCTAGAGCCCGGTTGGACGTACACTCAAATTAGTTCTGTTTCGAGTATTATACTGCTGAAAGTCACCACTCGGTTTAAAATCGTTTATATTTTGTTGTACATAAAACAAGGCTTTAAGAATATATTGACCAGATAGTGTCAGAATATTTAATTACTTCAACTTAGACAATGCTCAAAGAGGTTTTGTTCGACGAATCTAAAAATTCAATTGATTAGTACATTAAAGTTGCATCCATTTATTTAGAAGACCAGACCAAAGCGAACCTAATAATGAAAAGGTTAAAATATATTTTTAAATAAAACACAAACCACACAATCGATTCGGAGAACCATAAAGTCGACATTAACACAAAATATTATCCGGTTTATTCAACGAATTCAATACTTTCGTATGAATTTTGTAAGTTGAAAAATGTATATTATGTAATTTATTAAGGACAACAACAAACTTAATCTTTCTCAATGATATATAATGCCCATTAAGGCATATTCAATACTGGCCAATTCCAATGGTTTATCATTATAAATTTGTACGCTACTTAAGATCACTTTACAGAAAAAACTTTCAAGATTAAATCCCGTTTATATATATCCGTTAAAAAAGTTTTATAATTAATTTATTATTTATTTCATATATTAAGAATATCCATTGCGCAAAATCACCTGCATCATGAGCTTACACCTTCACGTACTGTCACTTTTACACCATCAGACAACACCGCCGAATTAGGTATTACTTAGTTATCATATTTTTTATTGTTTTTTTCCCTTTTATAAATGTTTCAATCTTTTTGTAAATATCATGTAATATCTTTGGCTATATTTTTAGTGTAATTGTTTGTTTTTATATATCATTCTTGTTAGATGTAGCTACGATTACGAAATAAATAAATAAAAGACTATATAAGTTTAAATATACTCTTATATCCCATCTCATAACTCCTCCTTTCTTGGGGATTCCTTTGAGGTCTCTGCAGTTGGCTATGGAATTCACTTCCCGTCCCTATTCGCTTAACTCCTTCTCTATCTTCCTTTAAATTTCTTCTGTACAAACATTACCTGTCCACATCGTATCCCTAACATTCTTACTAACTACTAATTGACGTGAGGCTTTTCTTAAATTATCGTGATTTATGTGTCTTTTTACTTTTTATTTTTAATGTATCATCTTTTTAGTTTAGTTTTTTTTTTGTTCCTGTTTAGTTTTGTCTTAGTAACTGCGTATAACATGTATTTCTGCACTTCTTGCCTATCTTATGTAATTTAATTTTTTTTTCTGTACTCACAGTGGTAGCCTGGAAGAGATCGCTCGAAAGGGATAAGGCCGCAAGTTGCACTCCTTTTGATTTAATTATGTTTATTTTTTTTTATATTGTAATGTAACGAAGTGTTAGTAAATAATAATATATTACGTAGTAGTAAAATATATGTTATATATACTACAGACGAGTTCACTCCTTCACGTTAGGTTATGAATCAAAAGCCATAATTTTGTATACCTAACGCTTACTAAAAAATATTAATTTAGGCGTAGATAAGGTTGTCAAATGCTTGTATTCAATTTTTGTACAGAAATGTACCACTAAATCCTCTCTGTATACTATCAAACAATACTACAGAACTAGGGCTTGATTTTTAAATTACGTTGATTTATAAAATCTTATTCAAATATAAAAAAATAATATAATATACCGAAGAACTCATTCATTTTTGGTACATTATACCACAGTACAGTGTTGGCCTTGCGCCTGCAGCGTTTAGCTATCACCCCTTGAGGTCGACGGTATGATCCCCGGCCGCACCAATGGACTTTCTTGCTATGTGCGCATTTAACATTCGCTCGAACGGTGAAGGAAATCTTCGTAAGGAACCGGCTAGATTTAGACCCAAAAAGTCGACAGCGTGTGTCAGGCACCGAAGGGTCAGGATCACCTACTTGCCTTTTATGTTGACAAATGACCATGATTAAGCAACAGAAATCTGGGGCCCAGGTTTAAAAAGTTTGTAGTGATTTATTTATTTTATAAATCTAGCACTCCCATCCAATTAACTCACGCTAAAAGCCAGTATTTAAAGGTATTTAATATAAAATTATAAAGGTATTCAAAATTAAAGATAAAATTTACAGAATATTATAACTTAGAAATTCTTACAGTCGAAGATGAAACGTCGTTATCTAATTAATTCAATACCTTTTACCAACAAATATCAAAGAATCCTCAGGAGTGAAGCCTTGCTATTATATTTGCTAATTATATGAAGCCTCAAAAAACAAAATCAAATTTCGTTACTGCGAGATAAATTTTTATACTTCTAATATTCTATATGAACCATTGAGTTGTTTTAGAAAAAGAAAAAATAAAAAAAACATTTCATCAAACAACGGTGTTTTATGAATTTCGTCCTAAATAGCATTTGTATTTTCACATATGCTGAAATTTGTCAAAGGGATTCAACCTGACAGACATCAATAAAAAAAATATACAAATATAAACTCAATCTGAAATTCAAAATAACTTAATTCATATAGGTAAACAAGTCCACTTATGAACGTCAGAATCAGTTAAATCAGAAAATCAGTTAAATTAATTGTAAATTTACATTTACTACCAGTTCGCAAGTCAAGGGCGCAGAGCGGGCAAGAAGAACAGGCAAGAAACTTTCCGCCACTCTTTTTGATCGCTAAGTTTTAAGTTAAATCACTAAGTTATAAAAAAAATCTGCATATACTTTTTCCAGCTGTTCTCAAGTGAATGACACGCGTTAATAAACAGTTATATTCTTAGACAACATACCAACTTCCATTTATTTATTAGAAATTGGTGGGGTTCTGCGATATCCACGAATTTCTGGAAGGTCGACGTATATGTATATAAGGGAAAGGTTAGTTTTTCCTTATAAACTGAAAGGCATTTATATACCTTATATACTTAAGACACAAACGACGGGACAAGGAAGATGTACACTCTTCGTTCGATCATGTGTGGATTGAAATACTTTTTAAATTTAATATTGAATTTCACCCTATTTTGTTATATAAATGTTGAGCATTAAAAAAACGTTTTCACAATTGCCACGCAAACAAACTTAATAATAGCTTGTATCTATTTCTAATGCCATCCGCATTCAAAGTAGGTCAGTGCCTTTCAATTTTAGAGAAGTCCCGAAGCTTTTATTGTTGAAACTGTTCCAGAAAATAAAAGAAAAATAAAGAGTTCCCGGAATCACCGAGTTACGATGTGATTTAGCATTTGTTTGACAAAATGAAAAACTAATTGCGTCTGACGATAGAAGAACACAAATGAAAGTATTTCGGATTTTTACTAACCAAGTATTTATCTATGTATTTGAATATATATAAATTGTTATTAAGCAATCTCGTGCTTAAACATTGCATTAGCAGGAAAGTGTCATATAGAGTCAAAAATAATTAATTGCGGGTACATTTATCAGTAAAACCTACTTACGAATGTTGCAATATAAAAAATGCACAATAATTTATGTAAATATAAACTTTTTTATGCGTTAGTAATATCCGAACATCGAATTATCACAAAAACTAATAATATAAAATAGATAATAATCACAAAGCTGTTGACTATGCATTTGTGAAAGCAATAATTTATAAACTTAATTTCCTCTAAAGCAGTATTTCCCTACGAGGAAGCCACGCTCCACATGGATGCCCCCAAAGATTATATTGTTAAGGGGGCTATTCGATAATTTTTGATATTATTTAAAGAGGTAAAATATAACAGGTATCAACTATCATTTATATTACTTTAACTTATCGTTAAAACAGTTACGTATATTGAATAGGAAAGCTACATAATAAATTTAGTAAAGCTAACGTAAAGGACAAAGGTTGGCACAAACTGCTTAACCCCATATTAACTATAACTACAAAAATCAACTTATTAAAGTCTCTTCAAATAATTTATTGTACTTATTTGAAAGAACTTATCATTATTTTATAATTATATTAATTTTCACGAATACTTTTCAATCTCAAAAGAATTTAATAAAAATTTAATTCTATCAAATTCGTCACTAATTAATTACTTCGGCTTCAGCGGAATTAATAATGTATAAAATTACTTTTACTACGAAAAAATTTTTGCATGAAAATATGGGAATTGAAATATTTAATTAACGAACAAAAATAACTTATACAGTGGTTGAAATATACGTTCATTATTCACTAACTGTTACTACTCGCCTTAATAAGAAACGTACTATAAGCTTATCTTAATAAAATAATGATTTGTGGTTTTGTTTGGGTCATGTTTATTTATTATTTGATCGTGCAAAATACTTTATGAATAATTTGGTTTTCATTATAAACAACAGTAGTGACTTAGGTTTACGACACTCAAACCTACCTCAAGTGCGTTCTAACCAGGCCCTAAAGGTGTTTTTTATGTGACCCATAGACATCTTGATTAGCATGTCTTAGTAAGATATAGAGTACAGACATCATCAATGGCTATACATCATCAATGGCTATACAGCCCCTTGTAGGCCTTAACCTCCTCAAGTATATTTCCTCAACGGCATCTATTTCGTGCTTATTGCGTACAACTTTCAACATCTATTGTATTTGTATACTGTTTCGAGGTCCTTGACAACTCCCTAGTTCCCGGAGTTCACGAATCCCGTGTCCCGAGTTTTACACGATAAAAATGTATTGGATTTTGAGAAACGGGATTTATAATTCGCGCCTTAGGCTACAAGCACAAATACAAACTCGTTTAAAGGTTTACTTAGATTATCTGAAGCGTACATCAGGTATGTCTTTTTATAGAACAGGCTGAAAATGCGAATAGAATTTTAAAATAATACGCTAGTAAAAAGTTTTGGTGATGTTTGAACGAAAAAATCTATTATATTAAAATATTAAAGTAATGTTACAAATTTCGTTTCATTTTTTTTAGTTACAGTAGCCGAGAGCTCCAGTATATGTATTGATTTATACATACAATATTAGGTTTAATTTAAATTACATATATAAATGTACGGGTTTTTTTTTAATAAGAGAAGGAAAATGGTCAGGAGACTCATCTGATGTTAAGTGATCTAGTGAGTGAACTACACCAAGGAAACATGCCGCATGCATGACCAATCGTCGACGATTCGAATCGCTATTCATTGATACGGTCAAGTGGAAGGAGCTGGTACTGGGCAGCACCTGCCCAGAGGTATTGCATGTGGGGCCGTTTGGTCTTTATTGTTTTATAAAAAGAAACAAGCTAACAAATCCGTTACCAAACCCACATTGTATATTATTTATGTATCAGTTTATAAAAACTGAATTCATTATGACGCAAATAAGTTGCGCGGGCAATCACCAATCCACCATCAACAAATAGGGAACGATAATGACGGGTCGATCATGCATCGACCATCAATCATCTTTCGAAATCTAATCAATGTCTTAATTTTTTTTTTGTTGAAATGTGAAATTCTTTGAGAAATAATTTACGACAACTCTGTATATACTGTATGCTAAACTGTATAGTTATTCATAATAGAAAAACTTAATTTAGGAACTTCTGCAGCCGCGCGTATTAATTATTAAAAGGCCGGCAATGCACTCGCGAGTCCTCTGGTATTGAGAGTGTCCATGGGCGGCGATATCACTTACTATCAGGTGAGTCTCCTACCCGTTTGCCCCTGTTCTAAAAAAGAAGCGCCGGTAACTCATAATAACTACAGCAAACTCGACTTCAATGCTGGCTTTTTGTTCCGCGCGATATTTAAAATACTTCATGATTTCATTATTGGAAAAACACAGTACCTGTTCATCAACAATGTGTAACGTAAACGTGTAAAATAATGCATTTCTTATATCTTGAATACTGTAATAATTTTTTTAGTCTTTAGGGAAATTTCATAACCGCTGAAAAACATTTATTTTTGTATCAAATGCCAAATAACGATGAAACTATATATTTATTTAACTCAAAGCCTCACGGTTCATTGTACAAATTAATTATAAGAAAACACTTTTTAAACGGCGTGCGTGTAAAGCACGCGAAACGTCGAAATAAAAATTTAAAATTATGTAAATAATTATACGTTTTTAATAATTATACATAGCTTCAATCCGTTTAAAAAGTGTTTTCTTAATGTGTAAAAGCTATTTTAACAAAAGACCAAATTTATTTTATTATAATATGTGTAGTCAGCTTGTAAAGCCTATTAACATTATGTTAATTAGACATTTCGAAGCATACGTCTGTCAGCTTCAAAACTTTACTTCAAAGCGCTTTGCGACAATTTTAAACTCTTTTTACAGCTTGACATCATTTAATTAATATCTGTTAAAATAACTGAAAAAAAAGGATTTCATATTAACCCGGGTGGATAAGGTAGTTTTTTATATAATTCTAAGCATCTCTGAGCGAGGAATATGTATACTTGGAACATTTCCTAATTTCGAATATTATAGCTTCCTGTGTAATAAACAACGACGCAAATTTATTCGTGAAAATATTTTGGTGGCGGCGAAATACAAAGCGTTATAAATATCGACATTGGCTCGACCTTGTGCATAATTAAACCTACATTATAATTGAATGAGACAATGTTTCATAAAAAGTGCAACAATAGAATTATTAAAGGACACTCAATCATGACCACGTGACCGGCGCCAATCATGACCAAATGGCTTGTTTAAGTTTCCTTTAGAATATTTTACTTCCATAGCATATAACATTCAGTCAAGTAAGTCAGGAAACTTAGAGAGTAGTTAGAAACTTACAACGTGACTTGGAGTCTCAACTGACTATCATATTTCCCTAACACCAGGTTGAACCACCACTGACACAGATGTGTCATGCCTCATTGGAGTCGTCATATATTTTATTTATCTCTCAATCGTCACATGTTACACGAAGGCCAATCAGATACTTATGAAAATATATTTTACGTGGGTAAAAATAACAAGAGAACATAAGGAGATTCAGCGTTAACCGGATCCATACAACTTCCTCACAATCGAGTAGGCTGCAATATCTCACCATACATACTTATGTAGGAATATAGAAAATAATAATAATAACATATAATTAAGACCGCAAGGTTTCAGAAACGATAACCAACATAATCGGTGCAAAGCATTTAATATTCGTAGAAAAAGATAGCAATCACATATTCCTATATTTTACAAACAGCATAAAATAAAAAGTATTACATACATTTACAAAACTATATCCTTTTAATAATTTGTGAATCATCTATTCATAAGAAATACTCAGTGTACGATAAGATTAACACGAGTTGTAAACAGTTGAACAAAACATTTATTCGAATCCGTTAATAATTTATTCGTTGGACCTTAATAGTTAATTATGCTTAAGATTTTTGTAAAATATTTGTTTTAAATATATTTTGTAATCTTTACATACTATACAGTCCCCCACAGGCGCATCTGTATGAACGCGATAAGGGGAAGAACTACCAACCATTTCAGAATTATATGTTTACATAAAATATAAATTGATGAATTAACGATTATTATACAACGAACCTGGGAAGATGAAATAAAGGGGAAAGATTGGAAAATACTACTATTTTCCGAGAAGATGAACAAACGGAAGAATTTTGAAGAGGCATTCACTTCGTCGGAGTTCGTGTAATAATACTTAATATAGTAACATAAACTGAATGTAATCTTTATTATAGTACTCGAATACAGGCTATTTTAATTTTTAAGTTATAGAAAATGTCACAAGAAATAATACGAAATTCACCGAATCTAGTATCTAAGACGGACATAAACAACGAACAAAGATGGTCACGTAGACCGAGCTGCAGAGGCATAACTTATTAAGAATTCGCACCGTAGAACAAAACAATAGGAAATAAAAAGAAGTCACGTCTATTCTGTTCTATTCTCAGGAATTTTGGGTTAAATAACCGTCACGTATGTATCAATGATGCTTTGAACAGTTATCAGAACTACGCACTCGTGATAGGTGACGTCAGAGAATCACTCCTTGAAAGGCTGTCATTATTACTCTACAACAAAGATAATTCAACGAAATTTCTGTAAATTTCTTAGTATTTATTAAAATTAAAGGTACATTAACAATCTGTGTCGATTCTAACTTTCGAATAAAACTAAAACCAAATTTTGTTTAGTTTTCAAGTAGCGGTAGTAGTTTCAAGGAGCAGTGTTGGCCTAGTGGGCTTTAGCGTGCGACTCATCCTTGAGGTGGTAGGTTCGATCCCCGTCTGTGCGCCAATGGACTTTCTTTCTATGTGGGCATTTAACATGAGCTCGAACAGTGAAGGAAAACACCGTGAGGAAACCGACTTGCCTTAGACCCATAAAGTCGACGGCGTGTGTCAGGCACAGAAGGCTGATCACCTACTTGCATATTCGATTAAAAAATGATTATGAAATAGATACAGAAACCTGAGACCCAGACCTAAAAAGGTTGTAGCGACATCGATTTTTTTTTTCAAGTAGCGTAATATTTGACTTATAATTTTAGTCGTGGTAAATACATTTTTATATTAGTATCAATTTATATTTTTATTTCAATTTGACAATCCTATTATTGATTTTCAGTGCACCCATACTACATCAGCTTTATATACATTAAACCAAAAACAAAATAAATTTCACAATCAAATACAATATAAAATCCCTGACAAAAACGTGCAATTAAAATCGATTTTCCAAACTTTACATTAAAAACAAAATAATCAACCTTATCAAGCTATGTATACATACATTTACAAAAACTCAATTTTTCAATTGAGCCTTAAAGTGTTCGGTCATATATATTTATCTGCAAATACAAAACTATATTCCATTGGGAACCACATTGCACCCAATAAACCTGTTCCGCAGGCCCACAGGGATCGGTTTCATATTTTACCGGGGAATAGGAGCTAATAGAGAATATATAATAAAAAATATAAATAGGCAGACAGATAACAATGTTAGGCGGTGGGTTACTACTAGGGACTAGGATGTTCAATTTGGAAGTCGTTTCATCCAAAGAACATTGTTGTTTTTGGAAGCCCATTCTACATTATCGACACTTCGCAAAAGGAAGAGAAGCGAAAGACTGAAGCCATAGAGGTGGCGATGAGTATGTCAAAAGTGCATTTTTATTAATTATTATCCGAGAACACAGATGCAAGGAATCCTCTATTAAAAAAAAGGTAGAAATTTATATGGGAACTAATCGGAAGATTTACTAATTTACTGGCTCACTAAGAAATATTACATACACAAAAGATACATGTACTTGAATAACGCATTAGACATGACATATAAAGAGACATGACAAATTCGGCTGCAGCATGGTATGCTTGAAGACAGTGACTATCGGGTAAAATGATGCCGTGCCGAGCCGTACCCGTGTAAAACTTATAATAAAATATACTATAAAGTGGAAAGAATATTTGATTACGTACGTAGTTGTAAAGATAGAACTATCTAGTGACAGGTTAGAGGTGAAAGGCGATAAGATAAAGTTACGAGCCGTATCTACCAGTATACGAGGTTTCGTTACCGTTGCAAAGTTGCTAAATATTTGTTTTGTTCAATATTTGTATGATCACTACGTGTATGTCATGTTTGCCTATAAGTGCTTGTCACATTAAAAATTGTATTTTGTGGTTCTTTTACCCAATATATCAGTGTGCCGAGCGTTGCCAAGCTTTTTTGAATAAAAAAAGCACTACACTTCGATAAAGGTTTATTTATTTAAAGCCAGCTTTTGAGCTTTCGCTTTGCGGCCAAGTTTGAACTAATAATATGTATTATACAATTACGTGATTTTTACAAATTTACCAGAAAACTTTTTGCTATATATTAAACACACACACCCAACAAATAGGTCGCTCTTTTGAGAAGAGTCGAGAAAACTATTATGCTATAAGAGTAAGCAGGGAATGAATGGGAGCTTGTTGACGCTGGACAGTGCGAGTCGAATACACAGCAGAAAGGTGTTAATTGTAAAAAACTTACTCTCATAATCTCTCCCAGCAAGTATTCTCTTTCGTTTGCGTAATTGATTAAAGCTTAATCCTTACGAAATTCTTGTAAACAAAACTCAATCATTCGAAGTCTAAAAGAATTGTATAAATATTAATAAAATCAATATCCAATCACTTGAATAATAAACACCTAATACTACCACATGATATTATTGATAATATAATTAATTAATTTCGATTTGCATAAGTGAGTACATAACACAGAGTATTTTTAACTTTAAGAAAAGAGGATTTTATCAATGTTGGGTTTTTTAACGAGTTCCGATATATATGTGACTAGGTTACAAGATATTCATATGCGATGATGATTCTGTAGCCATATGATGAAGACCACATTAGTGTGTAGCCCTTAGCAGGTCTATTAAATACAGTAAAGTTACAACTGAAAGCTAAATAAAATTTAAATTTAAATAAATATAGCTTCAATGTGGAGTCTACATCTATGACTATGTGTAATCACGCTAAATAGATTGACTCCAATTATATAGTTTTTATGTCATTTAAAAATAAATATCTCTCTTATAAATATCGTGGTCAGTAAGGAAACTTCTGTTTTCACCTGTTTTTGTCCAGCGCCTCTCTTATACAACAGTGTGATCTTTTGCTTTCTACTTGTCATGTGGTCATATAAAAATCAATACGGCATATATTTAATTTATCGCCTTACATAACGAAATAAAGTAACCCCGGCCGTTGTATGAACACGATAAAATCATAAACAACCAAACTGATTTTACCCATAGATGTAATCCTGAGGGAGTGGAAATATGATTCATAACATTTTTTTGTTAATTTACTAAAAAATATAGTTCTTTTGTCTCCGAAAACTAGCGTAAATCAAATCTTATCTTCAAATGCGTCATCGCAGTATTTACACTCGTGTTCGTAGTAATTTGTGTTTTGTTTTCAAAACTACAATTCAATGCTCGGAAATCGGAGTTTGTAAATTTTCCTACTGTTACGAGAAACATTTAGCAATTACTTACAAATATTAATGTTAAGTATTACATTAATTACCTAAGTGCACGTGCATTCAGACCGCCTTCGTGACAAAGCTGTAAGTTGTGTAACCCGATTTAGGTACCACCGAAATTATTTTTTATTAGGAGGCATAAAACCCTACATGGGATATTTAAAATATCTAAACAAAAATGTCTGTCCTGCATGGCCTATGGGCTAATGCAGGGTGCTACCATCTTCAAGAGAACTTAAGACTTAGAAACTAGTCAAACATATTTTTAAAAGTATCTTTTACGCATTTTACCAATTAAAACCCATGAATGTTATACATATATTATTTTGTTTCTCATCTACAAAATAATTCCCCAGTTTATTCAAATTTAGCCTTATAAAGGGTCTCTTGAGGGTTTTAAACAACAACATAAATTGTATAATTATCTTCCATTATATCATTACTTTTCACTTAAAATACGTATTAGAATTGCTTTCAAAATACGAATAACATCTCGGTTCATTTATTTAACATCTCATTTCGAGAACATAACATTCCCTTTGGGCATGACTAACAATATAACGAAAACATATATTTACTTAATAAGTATATTGTTAAAATAAATTGTAGCCAAACAAAGAAGCTATGTACTGCCTCAGTGGTTCGAATCGCTTGTTTAAATATATTTTTCGTAATATGTTTATTTCATTTATTTATTACATTATGCTTACAGATTATGTCCGTCGTAACAAGAGGGCCCAGGCAAACGACGGATGAAGGAATTAATTAAGTCATGAACCTTTTACGAAATTACCTACGCGATATCCATACATTTTTATTTGTAGTTGCTTTATATGAAGAAAACATATCTTTCATATATATTTCTCCAAACATTGTACGGACCGTGTATGACCGTCCCTCTGTATGCATCACCTATTAAACTACGTCAAAGAACTTTTATAAAATCTAAAACTCTATAAGTTTATAACGTTTGCGTTTCAAAGATTTCCTCGAAACGAGTTAGAAAGCAGTTCAGCTTTGAAAACTTAAAGCTGGCAGTGATGCCTAACTACGTAACGCTTATTACTTTGACGTTCGTATATTTATACACTATATTTATAAAGGCTAGTTAGTGGCTTAAGAGTGCGACCAGAAATCCCTTATGACGTCGGTTCCAACTCCAGCAGTTCACCAATGGACTGTTCTGTCGGTGAGAGTAATTAACAATCACTCCACGTACGGTGGAGGAAAACCGGCGTGCCTTAGACGTAAAAAAAACCAACAGCACAGGAACAGACAGATCAGGAAACAGATACAGAAATCTGAGGGTAAGACCGAAGTTCGTAAGGGCCACTGGGTTTTCTATAACAAAATATATTTAAACATCGCCAATTAAGCAAATAAAACATTTCCGTAAAATCTCCAAAACATTACTGGAGAATTAACGACGGTACGTGCCTCGGAAACGCACAGATAGCCATAATTATACAACATTTAGCCTATTTTATATTCCTCAAGCCAACCTAGGATCAAGTGACCCATAACTTTAATCCCGCTAGCGTACATTCGATTTACATTTTTCCTCGAAACACCTTTCTAAAACGTCTTCTAACGATGCCACTTACGATTCACGTAATGCAACATCTATAGAAGCCGGTTTACAAAATATATGGACGTTACAAGAATCGGAATAGCTCGGAGAAGCTGAATCTAAATTCATCGCGAGTCGACAATTTACGGAAACGACGCACTGCGCATTAAGTTGGAGAACTCTTGAACAAGCTGAGATATCGTACTTGGAAAAGATAAATCCTCTGACATTGACAGAAGATATAGGTCTTGGATCAAAGTTTCTAAGTAGAAAGTTATTCTTGCACGTGTATGCTGCATTTATAAGCTGTAGTCAACTGAAAGGGGTTAAGTTCTTTTAGAACCAGGAACAAACAAGCTGGAGCACCTTACAGCTTGCAAGTGTGTTTACAAGTTTATGATGAAAACAATAGAATATGTAAGCGGTTCTTTTTGCATTTATACTCAAGCCATGCTAGCTATTGGACAAACTCCAATGGGAATACTGACACTCATAAAACTAGTGACAGTATTACTGCCCTTTGAAATTTCACCCTTGTGATCGTATCCAACGTCTAACAAATATTGACGGGAAGCCATTAAGATTAACTTTTAATAAACGTGCTATAAAGTGATTAATGATACGCTTTCGGTAAATACTTTACGTAACATATGGTAGGGTCACGGAGGTAAAAACCGATGCGTGCTGACAATACGATCGAATGGAAGTTTAAAATAATACATCTTCATCATCAGCTCGTCATTTTGCCTTCCGAAATAACAACATATAGAATTTGAAGACTTTCAAAAGCGAGGAATATTTCTCAATAATTGTTTCATTTTATTAAAACTGATCATGGTATCTAATAAGTATATAAGATACAGGCGTCATTAAATAAAAGGAAAACATATTTTAAAAACAAAATCTGATGAATATACTCAGTTTTTATATGTATAAGAACCACGCGACGTAGATCTATGGCCGAGAAGCAAAGCAGCAGGGGAGTATCCCGCTGGGCGGAGGTGACGTATTACAGTCAGTAAATAAGCATTATATAGGGACAATTCAATAATTTTAGATTTCTAAACTGGACTATAACTTGTCACCTTATATGGGCCTTACAAGGTTCATGCTATGAATGATAAAGAATGTGATATTAAAATTCAGATCTTATACCGTCGGATCGTCAGAAAATGTGTTTAATGTATTTAATTTTTCTAAATCAAGCTCTATAATTTATGAACAGATGTTATTAAATACTATCTTCATAGGAATTTTATTGTACTTTTTTCTTCCACTAAGGCTCCGCTCTTTCGCGCAGTTTTAATCATGTTGCATTGTGACCTAAATATTTTGCTGCCACTTAATTTAACAGAAAGCATTTATAAGTTAAGCGTGAACTAACGCTTATTTTTCATAAAATGAGCTTTTTAAAGTTCCGTAAAAATTGTACAAACAACATGTGTTCAGCTTTCGGAGACCTCACCACACGAACAAGTAAACAACACAAACGCATAAAGGTTACATCAATGCACTGCACTGATGCGCTATGCATTGAAAAAATAAAATTTGGTATCGTAACAAAAGTCAGGATTACTTAATATGGTGGTAAGTATTCTTCAATTCTCTAATTTACCGCGTAAATTTTCTTATTTTTTTTTTTCATAAGAACCTTCACACAAAAACAAACACAACAAAAAAAGAATTGGCGAAATCGGTTCACGCGTGATGCCGTGACCAAGGGATATAGGGATTAATTTTATATCTATAGATTACAGAAAATTTATGAACATCGCAGCACCAAATAAGCACAACCACTTTCTAACGCGCGGCACGGTTCAAGATTTTACAAAAGGGAACAAACAAAAAAAATTCAATACATTTAACTAAGTAATAACTAATCCGGCTTCGTGTGATTGTGTAAAATTAAGGGTATATACGTAAACGTGTGTATGTGGGGTATCCTCATGATGCAGGTGATTATGGACTATGGATATTCTTAGTACTCCTTTTAACCATATTCCGCGATGGCTTAAACAAGTCATGGCTTAAATATTGGTCGTTGTATGGCCGGGCTACGCGATACAAAATTGAGTTTTTGCACAGTTAGTGTTGATGTGAGGAACATTATATGGTGTACTTTAATAAATAAATAAACATAATTTTTCGTATGAATAATTACATCGAACACATAAAACTGCATATGTTCATAGTGATATAGAATACGGAGCCACAAAAAAAGTTACTTTTTAAACCTTCACTGGCGGGAATTTATATTTATATTTAAAGGACTTAACTAGTAATACATTAGATATATAGGTCGTTAACCAGTATAATAACATAATTCAATTTAACCTACAGAAGACTATCAAATGCAAGTAGGGGCGTTGCCCTCATCCATTGCGCGTAAGATTGTATTTGTACGTATTGTAGATTGAGTATGATCGTTGGAACTTCAAAAAAATGTCATCAAAAATCTTCATGCTATGTCTTCATGTATATTCTAAAAAATAAATATACTAATAAGACTTTATCCTAGCACTTACCGAGTTTTAACAGGTGTAACGAAGTCCATCGGTGGAGGAGGCGGCGGAGGCGGAATCGAAACTGGCATCGGAGGAGCCGGTGGTGCATCAGGTACATCTGGCACTTTACCCACTACATCTTCCACCACTTCCGGGACATCTGGCTTAACATCCGGCAATACTGAGACATCGGGGAGTTCTGGTAATGGCACTGTGGGTGCTACTGGTGATGTCACAGCGGATGGCGCGATGGTACCATCATCGCTGAATGAATATTGGACATCGCCAGCCACTCCTGGTAGATGAGGTAGGTCGAGTGGCATGTCCAGTTCTGGTACCTGTAGAAATGTGTATACTTTACGCTACGATGTAAAAGGCCCATTTCTCAGATTTAGAGTTCTACATGTCTTTCACTATTTATACATTGGCCTCATTATTGATACCAGAAGTAATGATATTCGTAAAATATTCCTAAAAAGTATGTCTAATATCTCGTTCTCGTAATCTATAATAGTATTTTTTGAAACCGAACATGACAAATTTAGATAATATCTTTGTATACATTGTATTATTTAATAAACACTAGACTATTATATGTAGTTGCGTAATTAGAAAATTGTACAGTGAACTCCCCAGAGCCTGTACGACACACATATGTTGACATTTAATTACGACTATTTGGTTATGGCAACTCTAAAGATTGAGATTATGATAAAAATGTATCTTTATCAATAACATATGACGAATTTTGTCATTATAACAAGCTTCGGTCTACTTTAGTCAGATATGAATATAAATGTTATTCAAAATATTATTCGGGCCGAATTGAATACATACAATCATTCGGAATACGAATCATTGATTAGTAGACGACTATGATATATCCCATATTATATATTGATGGAATAAAAGGGATAGCGGGGAAGAATTGGAAAATGGTGGCGATGACTATATACTAGATACTCGAGAACAGCATACTTGCAATATATCAATAACTAATTATTGCTAAGATAACGATAGCTTCGTAGATATAATTTACAGATTGTATCATCTCGTTGTATAAAAGAAAAAAAAAGTACGTAACGTTTAGTCAGATATACATATAGTCTTACTTGTTAACCAATAGAGCGTTATGTGTCATACTCATTTCGGTATTTCTCCTGCGATCACTATCGTAACATAAGGAAAAAATTCATATAAGGTAAATCAGGGAAACAAACATTATTTCCAATGGTCAATCAGTAATTTATCAAATTTAGTTTGATGAATTATTTGATAACGATTTTCAAGTTTGTCTAATTTTGAAACAGGTTTTTTTTCACCATCTTAATTACTAAGTGAAAACTTAGCAGTAATATTGTGTATGTCTGCTATTTACGTAATATAATTAGTTTTGGTACAAAGACTCGCGAAAACTCGGTGGTGTTTAATTATAAAAAAATGTTACTTACCATTCCCATACCCGGTGCGTACATATACTCGTCAATTTCTCTCGCCAGTACATTGCCTTTCATGATGGATGGGGGTGCTTCATCCAAAACAGTCTTTTTCACATCAGTGACTGCTCTCGGAACATAGGCCTCTTGTTTACTGGGCAGACCGATGTATGGACTTTCATCTGTGTTGAAAATCAATAATTCATCCACAGAAGATACATTCTCAATCACCGTTTTCAATTGGTTTTCCTGTTTATGTCTGGTGCTTTTTGGTTCCGCCACTTTTACGTGGAAGAAATGAAGCTTTTCCTATAAAGAGACGTACATTAGTCGAGATATGCAATGAATAAGACACCACAGTTTAGAGCCACGCCATACCTGTATGCCTTTTTCATTAGACGGTCTCTTCGATTTGCCGCTAAGCGTTACCCTTTTAGGTTCATAATGGTATGTGTTTTTGTCGAAAATGGATTGATAATGTTCATGTACAATCGATGCAGGATATTTAGCACTAGAGAACACTTTTATAGCCTTTTGCATTCCAGCAAGTTTATCCACTTTTGTTTTAGACGTAACAATTCTGGTTTGAAGTTCCATTGTTTTGTTCATATTCTTATTAATTTTTGTAGATATTCGTGTAAACACGTCATCGACTATTCCGTTAAGATTATCTAAAGCATCGGCAATCTGAAGAATTGTTTCTTCAACGCTCAGATCGTTTGGTATCAAATTAATTTTGTAGGTACCCTCCATATTTACTTATTTAAGATTAGACACAAATCTTCTGAAACAATACAAAAACTTTCACAAACGTTACAATTTTGTGAAATTGACTACACGGGTTTGTAAATTTGAGACATTATGCCTTACCTATAGTGTTTTATTTAATGACCTAAAATAAATTAATAAGGCACGAGTATTATCACTATAAAAAATATCTTTGTCGTGTTAAATTATAATGTCCACTTTTTAAGCTACATATATGTACATACTACAAATCACTACATACGTTTATCAGTACTGTGTCACATGTTGACGTAAATTAATTTTTTGAGATATTTCTTGTAGGCGAGTCGGTGAGCAATGAGTGTAGGTTATCATTGGCGGGATCTGTACTCCACGAAAACCGACAGTATGCATCGGGGGACATAGTTGGATCTAATATGGCAGAATCCTCAGGGAGTTGTCCAGCGGACATCATATTGTTAAGATGTTTGTTTATGACAACGTCACCCGGAGTTATATAACCACTCGATACGGGCGGCTTTAATGGCACTGTGTTACGTACTGACTTAAGACTAGGCAATGAATCCAATGACTGCAATTGAATATAACTACTATCTGTGCTGGGCTTGACTGAAGGTGGCAAGGTAGGCAAAGTTGGCAAGCTTTCTGGCGCCAAGTCTTTAGGGTTCCCTGACATCATCTTTGGAGAAATCATTAGAGATTTGCCTTGGACTTCTTCAGGCATTACGTATCCAGATGTTATTACAGGATTTGGACGTGATGTGAACAACGGTGGGGGCAAACCAGCCATGACATAGCTTGATGTTGTTGCTTGTGGGTATGTAGCTAATTGAGAGTTATTTAGTGGGGCAGGCGCTGATTGTACGTAACCACTTGTAGCACTAACAACTGGTTGAACATAACCACTATTCGGGTTTTTCTTGAAAGTCTTATCACTAAAATAGGGTGAACTTTCTCTAGAACTTTCTGAGTCAACTTCAGATGAATCTTCTTGCACTATAGTATTTTCGTCACCCTTATCAGTATCTGCTTCAATATGTAAAGATGAATCAGAACCATCATCTGATGTAGATACTTGTCTGTCAACAGGGCCTATAGAAGAATCTGAGAGTGCAGTACTGTCTGTATGATCACTAGCAGCACAAATGTCATCTTTTTCTTTTACATCTGTGGTTGATACAGTGCTACTTTTGGTATTTGGTAATAGTAACATTTCATCTGATGAGGATTTTTCATCTTTTGTAGATGGATTCCATTCAGGATAGGGAAACTTACTTCTGTCTTTTTCTGGTTCGCCTAAGCCATAAGGTAAAACTGGTTTTATATCCTCCATTTTTCTATACTTTTTGTAAAGTTTAATAGAGCCATATCCAAAACCAATTAGTGCAAAAACAACCATGAAAATTATAATCATTGTAAAACCATCTCTGCTTCTACATGCTACTGTAGTTGGTTCACTCCATGGCCCAGGATATTCATCACTAACTGAACTTATGCTTGGTCTTAAAATAGCATCTCCTTTTACACCATGATATAAATCATTATCAAAATTCACTGCCCTAACTTGATAAGTTTCAGTAGAAATTCCTCCTTCACAATGTGTAAATGTGTATGATAGATTAGTGGTATTTATGATTTCAGGTAAGCTATCATCTTTAATAATTTTTATTTGATAACGATCTACTGTGCCTCCAGGCATTTCAGGTGGTTCCCATCTAAGTTTATCAGGATTATCTATAATAGTTGTTGGCGCTTTCAATCTACTAGGAGCACCAATCGCAGTCCTCACAAATAAAGATAGACTATGTTTAGAACATACAGCAATTGGAATATTACATGCCTGTACAGTTAAGGAATAATTGCTAAAAGCTTGTAGACCTGTTAAAGTCACAGTCCTTCTTGATTTATCTGTTTCTGATACTTTATCAATATAGATCTCTTTATTGAAATTGTTAACTACATATTTTCCAATATTACCATTCCTTTGATAGGGTGGATCCCAAGCTATCACCAATGAATTATTTGTAACATCAGAAATTGCTAAATTCACAGGACTTGTAGGTGTATCTTCAGATGTAGTTACCGATGCTGAAGCATTTTCAACAGTTTTTTGTCCAAAAATTGTATTTATTGCAATAGAAAATTGATATGTTCTAAATGGTAATAATCCCTCTATTATTTTGTTAGTCTGTTTAGGATTGGAAATATAAACATGTTTAGTTTCGAAAGATTTATCACAATTTGGACCTGTCCGCAAAGTTGGACAGTAGCTAATGTTATATCCAGTTATGATGCCATCTTGTAAAACACATTCCATCTCCCATTTGAGGTTAACAAATGTCTTACCAGGGATATCATGTTGCAAGTGCATATTAAAACGATACATAACAAATCCTTCTTTTGAAATATCACATTTAGCCCACACTATTCCACTTGTAGTAGTCCCATTGTTAGCTGATATTGCAAATTGATATCTGTGTTCTCTTGGAAGATCTATAACATAACGGCTTTTTGTGGGATCAAGTACAGTATAATTCATTTGGCCAATGCATATATGTGTACTGTTATGTTGACACCAAAACAGAGTATAGTTATCAATTTCATTACTTCCACCCCAAGCTAATTCATATGTTCCATTTTCATAAGCTAGTTTTGTAAATGATGTCAAACCTAAAGACTCTATATTCTTTTCAGATGGTATGTATAAGTAGCTACTGTTTACTGATGAGCCTATTTGGTTAAAAGACCAAATTGTAACATCCATTGAACTTACAGAAGCATTAAGCATCACATAACTTAAACTTTTGTTTTTGTCAGGAAACAAAATCTGTGTTTTATTATCCTGTGACACTAATACTTTATATGTAAAATTTGCTCCAGCTTGTTCATATTCTTCTAATTGCTTCCAGTAAATATATATCATTCTATAATTTCCAACAAAAACAGATCTATCAAATGCACCTGCACAAGTATCTGGAGGCCTTTGAGGTGGTTCACTATCTGTGTAGAATAATAAAAAGCTATTTTCAGACCAAAATTCTTTTAAATCTGGTGCTTTTTTTGATTTAATAGAAATCCTTACTTCATACTTCATATGGGCATATGGCAATGTTAAATTGAACTTATAAGTTTTATTCTTAAGAGGCAAGGATGATGCATTTACTTCATGGAAAAAGGTAGTATTGTCTATTTTTTCTATTTGATATTCTATTTTATGAACTACTCCACAGTCTAAGAAATCAACAATAGTATTTGGAACATTCCACTTTAAAAGGACACTATGAGTGCCAATCTTAACTGATTTTAAATTTGATGGGGGATAAGGTCTTACTATAGAATAATGGTCTATGCTGTAGTTTTGACTGTTGCACCCAAAATAGTTACAAGTTTCCATAACAAAAAAAAATACTTTTTCTTGCTCCCTATATCTGGGGAAACTATGTGAGTTCCATATACAATATCTGGTCTTTGAATTTTCTACCGTTTGCACAGTACAAGGTGTTACAAAGTTTCCATTAGATTCAAATGTCAAATTATATCTTAAAGCACTTTCAGTGTCAGCTTTTATCCATGAACAATTTAAAATTTCCAGATTGTTTGAAATACATTTAAAATCTGTAACATTTGGAGGAAGTGAGTCCACTAATACTCTATTGATACAATTTTTTCCAGATTTAGTATTTTTACAATAGTAAGTATTTACTTGTTTTTCAGGTTTCTCTATATATAGCCTTATAGTTGTACTATTAAGTATTTCCGAATCAAGCTGCTTGCCATACAGTGAAAATTCAATATCTCTAGAAGAATAGTTTTTCTCAGCAACACAAAATATTTCCAAGGGTTGGCCATATAATACATTTATTGTGCCTGGTGGAAATGTGCCAACAAAATGACATGACGAATATATGCTGGGAAGCCCTAATATAAGAAAACACAAGGTCCATATCCGTAACTGCGATCCTCTCGTCGGTCTAAAACAACACTTTAATATCTTACGAAATTCTGTACACTCTGCCATGACTGATACGTGCTAAATGTTTTCCATTTGCCACATTACGAACTAGAACACTAGTCCTTGTTACAACAAAGTTACGAGAAACGATAAACACATTCCTTTTTTATCTTGCAAGCTCAATGGCGCACTGCACTTGAAATGTTGACGCGAGACTGACTGACTGGCAAAGTGACGAGACACGGCCGTGGAGCCAAATATTTATCTCCTGTCACAGGTCATTTCGCTAAGTAACGTGTACACATCATCAAACAACGCGAACAACTCTCGGGTTTTAATAAACTAAGGAAACTGAAAATTTCGTGGCTAGCCTGCTAAGTACTTACTTATTTTAAATCAAAAGAAAACTGAAAAACTTTAAATCGTTTCTTAGCTTCCTGTAAAAGTCAACTTCACTTGTTGTCAAATGTCAACTGTCAATAATTATAAAGATCTTAGAGGAAGTTTATAGTAGATCGAAAGTTCGCTTAGCCGCTTGAGATAGATATATTTGAATAAAACCATTTATGTCAACTTATCAGCTTATCATTTTATTCGATTTCGAAGGTTGGCGATCATCATGGCTTCTTTAATTTTGGATGTTGTGCTTCTAAACAAATACTTTGAACAAACTGTTGTCTAATGTTTTTGGTCTTCTACTACCTACCACTTTGCTTTGAATTATTACTTGAATGAGCTCGTTTTTTTATTGTTACGTAAGATATTTCCGAAATTCTCACGGTTCCTATGTTTTCTTCTGCATTCTGTCCAGCACGGTTGCAATTCGTAAGCGGTATGTCCAAGAATTTCTAAGCATTAAGATTTATCAATCACTAGCTATTAAGATCGTGTCATCAGTGTATCTTAAGTTTGCCGTTAATGGCTATACCATGTGGACAATTATCTGGCTTCTGCGGCGTACAAGTTAAATAGCGAAGGTGATAAAATGCAATCCGGACACGTATACATAGAATTTTAGAAAAGTCAAAAACACCTCGCAACAGCTTTGTCACTGATGACATGTTTTGTGATTCTATGAATTACCTAAAGAAAATTAGCGACGTAATATGACGATATTCATACGAAACTTCGGAACATATAAAAAGTAAATAATTTGTTATTATATCGACACAAGTCAATTTGGTGATAATATGTACGCCCTCGTAGATATTATTTTAATCCTACCGAACTAGCACGCCAATGCGCGGTGCCAATTGTCACAGTCGTCTAGTATGAATGTATTTGCAATGGTGTTAAATTTATCAACGAATCTTTTCTCAGTTTCTTTGTGTAAGAAAATAGGGTATTTAATTAATTACTTTTCCTCATATTGTTACGATAATATTCTTGTTACACCTAAGGGTACAATAAAAAAATATAACAAATACTAAATACATAACTGTATAATTTATAATAGGCGGGACAAAGGAATTTGTCTGTAAGTGGTTATGGGTCAAAACATTTAGCTACTGTCGTTCTCATACAAATTAGATTAACGTTAATGGGTCACGCCTATTGCAAAAGTGATTTTGTCTCAAGCTCCTGCCGTACTTAGTGCTTACTAACAAACAGTACAATATGTACTAAGAATAAAAAGGCTGGATATGCATCATATTATATTATTTGTTAATTCTTCTTGAAACTTCTTGTCAGAGCCAATTAAATAGATTTTATTTTACATTTATTTTTAATTAAGCCTACTATGTATGATAGCAGTAAAACCAGAACTAGCGTGGCGGTTAAATTAATAGCTCTTATTTTATACGCGTCATATCATTTATTCTAGCACAGCTGCCACTTCCACGACGGTGCTGTTTCTGCACAGACTATTTGCCATGTGACATTAGCTATGTAGTGACTTCATCTATTAAATTTTATCTAAGTTTATCAAGGACTGTATACACACTGTAAAGTTAAAACTTATCGCAATCTGTGGCAGTTTTGTAACAATAAACAAAAGTCAGGTTTACATAATTTTCAAATTACATTTATTATTTTAAAAATATGTCCGAAATATCAATTGCTAGTTAATTATCATTGCGGTATTAATTACTGCACACAAAACTTAGCGTTATGTTAAACATTATATCTAAAATTTAATTAAATAAAAAATAGTATCACAGACAAGACGGTCAATTATGCGTACATGTTATAAAACAAATATAAAATGGGTGATAATGAGCAAATACTTGGTTATTCTACTAAAAAATCTTTACAAAAGCTACGTGATGATATAAATAATGTAATCAATGAACATAAACAGAAGAATCCTCTCAGGTTGTGGCTATACTTTATGCTTTTCCTACTTTTCTCAATTCAATCTTTACAAACATACATACACGAAACTATGTTTTAATGCTAACTAAAGAAAACTAGCCATAACTTTCTAGAATTATTCCATGAGTTCCCTGTACTCTATTCTTGCTGTATTTGTGCAAAGTCACATGCTATCTTTATATATAGTTGGATGGTTAAATACGTTGTCATAATTTTTACGTGAGCATTACTAATACAAAATTTCGTAGTAACAGAAAAACATATTAAGAAAACATATATATTTTTCAGGTTAGATGTTATACGTAACATAATTTCTTTTTCATCAGAAAAAGTGCTGCTTTCGGGTGTCGCATACATGGTTACAATTATAAATATTATTTGCTTGATCCTAACATATTTAATTGGTGGCACGGTGTTGGCCCAAGGCTACTTACTATGGGAAGCATTGTTCCTATTTTTTATATTGATTATAAACTTTTTGGTTACATTAAATGAGGAATACTTACATAGAAACGAAATACCTCATAGAGTAGCAAAGGTACTTGGTAAGTATCTAGAACAAATTCAAATAAAGACATTAAGGAATATGGATGTTAATGTAACTTTCTATTACTTTGTTACCATATTGTATATCTTAATATTTGTATCACCACTATATTGGTTTTAGTTGGTTCCCTTATTATTGTGTAAATGATTTTTATGCATTTTAATTTTAGTGGTAAAACTAGGATTGATATTTTCTGTAAGTTGTCAACCACTGTTATAACCTTATTATGAATATATGATAATGTGAATGTTTCCTTGCAGAGACATTAAATGAAGCAATTCAACAATGCCTTTGGAAAGACGAATACTACCCTCATCTGTGTGCTCCCTTTTCACCATGTGTTATTCTACAGTGGACATATCGAGATGGTATTTTGTTTTATAAAAACAAATTTTACATGAAAATTAGATTTTTCAGGACTAGTCAGTAAAACAGTTAAATATAAATATTAGTTTCAAAGGTTCTTAATATTCTTGCCCTCCATGTCTTTTAAAATCCCCACATAGGCTTATTTTTAAAACTGCAGGTTACATCTATTATCAATTAAGGCTATCTGATGAAGCATGTGTGATGTCTTTTTAATAATTATGTCGTTTTTTTTATTGAGTTAAGTGCAGTTAAGTGTAAACGTAAACATTTATAGTTGTTGTCTCTGAATAAAATAATTGGTATTTACATAAACAACCTGACAATAATATATTCCAGGCACTATTGTGAATCTGCCATGGGCACTGTTAGTGGAAGGTGATGTTATAGTGTTAAGGCCAGGGCAGGAAGTGCCTGGACACTGCCAAGGTCTAAATTCAGATGACCCAGAGCTCTTTTTTGGACAAATATTCACACCAGGATCACAGGTTAGGAATATATAAAAAAGTGTATGGCTATGGACTAGCATTTCAGTGATGTCAGAATGTTGAATAAATAATCTCCTAAAACTGAATTTTTTAAACTATTCAAATATTTAGTTGAATAAAAGTTGTAAATTACTCCAATATCTTAACTCAAATTGTCTTTGATATTTTTAAAGTAGCTTCTTTTCATTATCTTTTCAGACTATGTAGAGTAGTAATTTTTAGCAACTATATTAATAATTAATATTTGAAAATGAAAGTAATTCACTGTTTACTTTCTGTAAAAACATAGTGTGCCAAGGTTTTGCTTGATTTTTAAAGATTAGGTAAGCATACATTTCTTTCGATATTAATGTTCCTTTGATCTGGACTTAAAGAGATTATGTTTCTTTCCTGGCCTGGCTGGCCGGTATATGGCCTGTAAGAAGGTACATAAATAATTTTGAAAACATACCTTTAATATCTAAATCATTGCAATAAATCTTAGTGCCTGGGTTTGATACCCTGGTAAACAATAATCATTTTAGTTCAGATGGCACATAAGGCTCATCTTCAAAAACAGATGCAATAATATGTCTATTCATGAAACAAACACATTTCTTTTAGATTTGACAAATAAAATTAATCTTCCAGGTAAAAGATAACTCAAGTGTACCAAGATCTCGTGTGCCACACCAGAATAAAGCATATCGAATGCTGGAGACTCCATATTTAAAGAATCTGAAGCTAGCTCTAGAGCAAGCCACTATTCGACCGGTCACAGTCTTTGAGAAACAGAGATATTTAGTAAGTTACCTTAATTTTATTTTTTGTCACATGCCATGTTGTTCATAATGAAAACAAGTTCATTAAATTAATTAATTTATATTATTATATTTTTTATGATATTTGTGTTATGATATATGTGCTTATGAGATAGCAGATAGATCATAAAAACTTTGTAGGTGAAACTTTGGCTGTTAGTCTCTCGGCAACGCCCTTGCAAGCCGTCTGGCAATGTGAGTGTCCTAGGTGGTATGTCTTACATGATAGTGAGCCTGCATGATTGCCCCCTGGTTGTAAAGCTCCTAAATATTGAATAAATAAAATATATACTATCATTAGATTAATAAACCAATACGATAATTACAAAAACAAAAGAAAATGCAATATAATAAAATATATTATATTAAATACATAATATCGCTATTGTGAACTCACTCTGGGAACAGATAAAGATGTCGATAGTATCGGAGATAGCTTTCAGTAAGCTATGCTAACGGGGATCTGTGCAACAGACTGATTCTAGCCCTTGGTATTGCAAACAACCTTGGCCCTCGCAATCAAACATATAGAGGGGGGAGGAAAACTAATACCACAAGATGGTGGTCATAAACAAATGAGAATAACTTGAATTATTTTTAGGACCACGCCTTTACTATCTTTTTTAAATGTGTAGGATAGTACATATACTTTTAAACCCTCTACACACGGCCCGTAAATCAGTGGCGATAACGGGACAATGGTCGTGGGGATGATATCGACAATAGCATACTCTACTTAGGGTACGATTTGTCTGCACACGAGGCGATCTAGGGTCATCCTCGATACTGCCCTGATTTTATGGCCGTGTGAAAAAGCTTTTCATATTTATAGACATATGATATTTTACAGTGCACAGTGAAAGTTATGGAGGGGATAGTACTACCATTAGTTATTCTATTGATGGTAGTGGCTTGTTTGTTTCGCCATATTTATCACTTACCGGGCGTTACACATTGGACTGAAATATATTTCATACAAACTATTGCCGCTTCGCTTCCACTACTGCAAATAATTTTTCCAATAGCATGGGTCACGCTGAACTGTTATGGACTGGCAAGGTACTGTAATGTACACTTTTGTCTGGTTCGCCTATGAGGCCGTACGTAGTTTTTGTTTATGATAATAATAAAGTGTTAATTATAATTATTTTATATGATGTGTGTTTTATAGTGTAATATACGAATGATCCATAATATATATATTACAATACCAACAAGTCATACACTACAACTTCTCATGTATTATAAAAGTCTGACAAACACAAAGCTACGTACGAACAAATAGAACATTTTGCTACACTTAGTACTAAATAAACAATTTTTTACATTTTTCTCCTTCACCTTTCTCGGAATTCGAAGAATATATGCTGTCTTCGAGTTTTCCGCTTAGCAAAATATTTTATTAATTTTTATTTGTATAGATTTTATTCTGATTTTTTTAAAGGTGTTTTATACTTCCGAGAACTGAACAATATTAGGATGTAGCATCGCGTCTATATTCACAGTTTTGGCAGTACCCTCAATCTGAACACACTTTACCCCTTTAATCAAAATCAAATCAATAATTTCACTTTTTTAGCGAAAGTATGTCTCTTTCCATCCAATTGTGATTACACTCTGATAAAAAGAGATGAGTGCTTTTAATGGTGCAATTAATGAAACGAACTAATTTAGTATTGAATAAGTATCGATGTAAAAAATTCAACCCACAGATTCAAATCAATATCCGAGGTCCGCCAAAAGTATGTACGCCCAAAGTCCTGTTCCATATCTGAGGATGCCAGTGACCCATTGATACAGGCACTCAGTGAAACGACGCTACACCCGCGAGGAATACGGACATTTGGAAAGACGTTTTTTAATATTCTCCTAGGCAGAGAAGATATGGTCACGCGAACCTCTAACATTGTTCACGTTTTAGGATCCTTATCGGTAGGTGAATTTTTTTTTCAGCATTCTCAGCCAGTTAAAGCAACATTTTATTATTTATTTATTTCGTACTCATACAGCTAACATTAATTATGTATAACAAAAAATAATTATAATAAAGACATAGCCAAAGATGGAATACATAACATATACATAAAGGTTCAAACATTTACAAAATGAAATAATCAATAAAAAATATTAAATACATTTAAGTAAGTAATACCTAATTCCGCTAAATAAGTAATCTATTATTATCATATTATACTATTCCTGAAAACGAATGTATTTACATTTCACTGTGTGGATAGTTTATGTGTTATATTTTGGAAACAAAGTAGGGTAGATGAAATTTGATTGATTTTCTTAAGTGTTCATTCATGTTGGGGAATTTCAAGTCAAATAAACATTGTATATGGAGAATTAGGATAGAACTCTCGATTAAAATGTATATAATTTTCATTATTTTAAAGCCCGAAAAACAGTAATAAAGGGATATAAAAATCTTTTATTTAATGAGATGGTTGAACTTCAGCAGGCTTCCCATTAACACTATAATTATTGAATTATAGTAGTGGTAGATTCATTATATTTTCATAATTTTCAGGCGTTATGCTGTGTAGATAAAAAAGGAATTCTTTCCTGGCCTAACCCGACTGCGGAAAAAGTTTTTTTTCTTCGCAATTCAAGCCCGACGTCGAACAATTCGAGTAAAACTAGTTTAGTGGGTTCCATGGGTCATCATAGTGACACAACGTTGGACCAATTAGGAGAGAAAAATACGCCGGAGCCTTCAACAATAGTGGAGGTATTGTTTTTTAAATATATTCTACGAAAAGTGTAATTTACTTAAAAATTATCTTTTGGGAGTGGCGTTAAAGCGGTATGATTTTGAAGAAAAAGTAACTAATAAAATTAGTACACAATGATGAACGTGTATGAAATTGTTAATTTTTTTTTCAATCACGATTTGTCATGGATTTTAGGTTGAAAGCGAGCTAGTGTTAATTGCTCACAAAAATAAAATAAGTGCGTGTACTAGTGTATACACGTAAGAAGTGAAACTTCTTTATGATCTTATTTTTCGAAAAATGATACTACTATATGCAACTTTACAGAAATTGGTTAAATAAAGTTAAATAAGGTAAAGTTTAAAAAAAGGCTTTTATTATCATAGACATGAATACAAATAATAAAATTATTATTAATAAGATTATTACAGAATTTCATTAATTGTTATAGAATTATTACTATCACTGTTATCATTATTATATATTTTTGTTATCGGCTTCGAATCAACCGTGGTAGGGACAAGAAAAGGATGGCGCGTAACCGAAAAATGTGACGGTAAATTTTTTTCAACGCCGATAAAGAAGTATCACTTCAATACAGCCATTGACGCACCAGTGGCGGTTTTACAAATTCTCAAGGATTTCAAATTTTATAGCCTGTGAAGTTTTTGCAGATTTCTATCTGTAAAACATCAGAAAACCGTCATGCACAAATCTTTTTGAATTCGATTAAAACTTAAAAACTGTCTTAAGTCTCTTAAAGGGGTTTCATCTATATACAGAATTCCACATAAAGTGTATCCATATTCATCCAGTTCATTTAATAATGTAATATATTTGATAGGTTCTAGACCTGACACATGACCAAAATGCGCCGTTTCGTGTGGAATTTGACGAACAACGTTGGCGTCAGCATATAAGTCGCCTAAAGCCGTTGGGATTGGCAGCCTTGCTTAATACGTGCGCGCCCGCTCATACGCACACGTACGCGCACTTTTGCGCACATTTGACGTGCGAGGCACAGTATAGGTCAGTTAAACTGTTAATGTGTTCATAATATTAGCAATAATTTAGTATTTAAAATATATGGTTAGTGAAATGTTAGCCTCCAAACTGTTCTTTAGTGTGAGATTATTAATGTCTAATAGTTTTAAGATTATACTGAATAGAGCCAAAAACTTTCTGGGATTCTAAATCTAAGAGTCATTTCAATAGTATTACAATCGACCTTTTTGGACATTATCTGATGTTTTCTTTCACCGTTCGCGCGAATGTTAAATGCGGACATGGAAAGTCCATTAATGCACAGCCGGCGATCGAACCTACGGTCTTAGGGATGAGAGTCGCACGCTGAAGCCACTTGTTGATCACTGATTTGAACGAATATAAAAATATTTTTGTTTATTCCAGTGAAGATTTAGTACCTGTTACAAATCGTCGTTGTCTTTGTGAACTCGCGAAGCAAATAGGATTTACTGATGCCGTGGCAGATGCGTATACCACGCAGGAATGTTTGGCTGTCTTTAGAAATCTCGTAAGTATTTCCTATGACCTATGACCATTTGATTACTGTCTTATGTTTGTCGTTTAAGTACAAACACATGTATATGTTTTTTGTATTTTTATCGACCCTTTATATCGATATCATTTTATCGTCACTCGCAGAAAACTGATTTTGCATGATTCGCGCAAATGTGTGCGTGCACGCAGGTATCCGCGTAGTACGTAGGCAGTGCGCTTGGTGACTTTGTATTGGATGCAGATATTATATTTACTTCTTTACATTCTAAGTGAATTGTAACAAAACGATAAAATACAATAAATTTACTTAAAAATGGTGGTTAATTTATCTACTATCTACCCCATACATACTTTGATTATTTTTCAATATAAAAGTTATTTAGATACACCCGACTTCAAATACTTGTCATCCTTCTAGATTATAAAGGCGGATCAATTTAGAGGTATAGGATTTAAATTGGAATAAAACAACGAAAACTCAAATTGATAGGGCAATCTCTTTTTATATTTATGTAGAACCATTCACGACATTTATGTTTTAATGATTATCGCTTTCAAATGTTGGCCGTAACTGCGCTTTCATTCATCCATCCATAAACACTAATTTTGAATGACTCGCTCGAGGACTTCGGTCGGTACCTCGCTAATAACTTCAATAATGTTGGCTTCCAATGCCTGAATAGTGGCTGGTTTATCCTCAAAACATTTATACTTTACTTTAGTGGCGGTATCCCGCACAAATAAAAGTCCAAAGGTGTGATATTTCACTATCTTGGAGGCAAATTTTCCGGTCCGAGACTAGAGATAAATTGCTCATCGAAACGACTACGCAGTAAATGCATTGATTCACGGGCTGTATGACATGTAATGCTGTCTTGTTGGAAAACGAACTCAACTTGGCATCAATAGTCGTTTATCGAGACATGAAATTAATTCTAAATTTCCATTATAAATCAATCTAACATCTTTTCTGTTGATATTCATAAGTGTACTCTATGAATAAAGTTATTTTGAGTTTAAGTATAATAATAATAACTATAATAATTTCCAGCAAGCAGACACAATAAGGCGCGAAACACGTTTTGTTCGCTCTTTACATTTGAGTACGCGTGTGAAGGTGCCTTTACCTCATATGCTGGCTGTCATTGTCAAGGACCAAGCACATCAGTTGCAAATGCTGACACAGGTAAAGTGTAAAATAGACAATTGAAAGTAACTTTTTTCTGCCCCAATTTATTGGCGTAATTTTTTATACTCAATTTAAAATATTCAAGATTTATTTATTTCCTTACACAAATCCTTATATTATATTTATTACAATCTCTGGTTCGAATTTCAAGCCAGTCTCCACTTGATAGCTGTCAAGTATGTCAAACTACAAATAGAAAAATTGATAGTTCTTGATTTGTTTGAGTGACGTTCTAGACGTTATCGACACGTGACCAATCAGAGTGAAATAAAGAATAGATAACCTATGAATTATTTATTGATTTTTTCTAAACAAATGGCGCTATTAATAATTATATAAAATGCTTAAGAAAACTTAATTCGTCATACAAATGACTATTTCTAGGGCACAGCAGATATAATATTAGACTCGTGCGTGGACTACTGGAATGGTAAAGACTTGACGCCCATATCTCCTTCAGACAGGAAGAAAATTATCGATTTTTATCAGAGAAATTCACTCACCGCTTATTGTACCGCATTTGCTTATAAGTTAGTACTTTCGTTAAATTTTATATTTTCTAAAAAAAATACTTACTTACAATCTCAAATTACTTAATAATAAACTATAAACGGTAAGAAAACAATTTTTTAACCTGATTTAAGCTATGTGTATTATTATAAACTTATAATTATTACATAATTAACACCTTTTTTACACACCATTACCAAATTCAACACCTTTTGTCTTCAGTCGCCGGGACCACGCACGCTGTAAAGCACGCGAAACGTCGGAAAAATTTAAATTTAAAATTATGTAATAATTATAAGTTTATAATAATACAAATAGCTTTAACCGGTTAAAAAATTGTTTTCTTTCAATGTGTACTATATAAACGGTAACATAAAAGATAAATAAATCATTTACTGAAATGTAGAATGTTTATATTTTATTTATGAGACAAAACATTCCCTAACTGATTGAGACTCATACTATGTTTATAAATACTTATGCCGTATTTTTTTCCAAAATATTAAACCAAAGTTCACCTGTGCGTTCAACAGACCGGATTTTTTATTATTATATTCTCCTTGATATTTTCAGACCATTGACCCGTAGTATAACCCCAACCTTAGCTCAAACGTACTTAGAGCTACCAGCGGATAGCCGACAACTGTACGCCCCACATTCACAACAATGGGCGGATGCGCCCGCGCTGCATTTTCACTCAACTGGTAATTATAATAATTTAAAACTAATATAAAATCGATTAGTCATAAAATGATATGGACCTTATTACGTGACGATGCGGGGCGGGGATTGAATTACGCGTTATTGATAATATTATTTTCGACTTTCTAGTACTTTACGCCACATAATGGTACGTTTAAGGTATAAAGAGTCACTGGGGGTGGTCACGAAACGTTTGACTATTGGATTCGTCACGTAATACTTGAACGCTGCCTTACCATCGACTATAGATTCATGTAATGTTCAAATATTTAGAACCGAAACCCATTTATATAATTCTTCAAAAAGCAGTTATATTTCAGATAGGGTACCAATAACACGCAAATTTCTACAAGATAATAAACCTTAAAAAAAACCTTGTCTTCCCTTGGCTTAAGTCCTGTAACAGTGTACTAGAATTGCTTCATTCAATCCTTTGTTTTTTTATTATTGGGAAATCTATTTACTGTAATTTATACAAATACAACGGCCGGAGCAACGACTTAAAAGTGACGCGGGGTGTGTGGGGTTCAGTCCGTATGGTGCAATGAACATCCACTAAAACCCAACATTTGTTCGCTATGGAGAGGAGACGCGGTAACAGTTTCCCTTAATCCGTGTAAAACAACTATGAATCTCTAATTGGAACCACATCCCAGATAATATTACGTTATATTGGTAGCGCTCTGCAACACTAAGCCAAGCGGACAGCCAGATTCATTCAATCCTGAGCTAAAAAAAACAACCTTTGGTACAAACTTTATGGTATGGTGGTACAACCTTTTAGGTCTAGGCCTCAGATTTCTGTATCTGTTTCATGATCATTTGTTAATCGAATAGGCAAGTAGGTGATCAGCCTTCTGTGCCTGACACACACCGTCGACTTTTTGGGTATAAGGCAAGCCAGTTTCCTCACGATGTTTTCCTTCATCGTTCGAGCGAATGTTAAATACGCACATAGAATGAAAATCCATTGGTGCACAGTCGGGGGTCGAACCTACGACCTCAGGGATGAGAGTCGCACGCTGAAGCCACTAGGCCAACACTGCTCTTCAATCCTGAGCTAAACAAAGCATAATAATAATAAAACTCATCACAGAAATATGGCTGTGACATAATTGATCTAAAGCCAGTCCCCACAGTTGTTGGGGTTGGTGAATACTAGGGAGCTGTTGTGGATAACTGTTATGTTTAAAATATTTTTTTTAAGCTAAAAGTTGTCTTAGTACTAATTATTTAAAGTCGTAATCCTTAAGTATGAGTGTGTGACCACACTATATTGGAGTGTGTGGCTGACAGTTCGCTGTGTGTCAGTCTGTGTCGATGTTAGTTTTTGTAAATATGTAAGGACGAATATTACAGAAACGAAATTTTATGCGTCTTATGAGACTTTATCTGGATATTATGACTATCTAAGAATTATTTAATAGGGAGATTTTATTACAACAATATAAAATAAAAAGTCTTTCATTCTGTTCATGTTAAATATAAAGTAAATATGCCTAAAGTAATACTATATTGATTATACTTATTATCTAACGGCAAACGGTTATTTATTTTACAGCTTGTCTATCGATAAAGGCCTTTTCTAAATTTATCGAATCTTGGCGTTCTCTAGCGATTCAATTTCTTTGACATTACCATACTGTTTTGACAATTTTTATTCTATTTCAGATTCACTACTGTTCAATGAAGTGACAGATGACGATGTAACTGACGTTGATGGATTCTTCGATTTGCAATGTAATCAGGTAATGTCAAACGTCAAAAAATATTGTATAACCCGTCAAGATGAAAATATTTTATAGATGGAATTGTAGATATACGAGAAGTGCCGTTCTTCTTCGAAAATAAAGCGGTGGGATTCGATTAGTTTTGATTTGAATCAGATAAAGTGCCTTTGCTACAGAAAAATATAAAAATCAAATATATTTATTATGGAATAAAAGATACAGGTGTCTCTTATTCCACGTCATTAAATTTATACCGCAGACTCTTATCGACAAAGAAGACAGAGGGTGTAGGCCGGAATAAAATGCCGGCGTAAAAAAAACTCTCGTTACTCTTTTAAAATAGGAAATCATCAAACAACACTTATTTTAAAACAAATTAATTAGAAGTAGCCTGTCTAGTACTAGTCCCAGGCACTTTTATCAACTAGATAATCGTTAACTTTGTAGTAAGCCTTTTTACACAGCTTGTCTTTAATGCATTTCTTAAATTTATTAAACGGTAGAGCTAAAAGAGCCTCTGGGATTTTATTAAAGAAAAGTATCCCTTTTAAAATAATATATACAATAAAAGTCATTAAAATCTGTTCAGTAAATATGTATGTACAATGGGGACCAATATATACAATATACCAATGGCGCCACAACCTTTTTATGTCTGGGACTCAGATTTCTGCATCTGTTCATTTCTAATAGGCAAGTTGGTGATCGACCCTCTGCCTGACACACCAAAGCAGTAGGCCATCACGGCACTGAGCATGTATATGTATGAGTCATGCTAAGACGATTGTAGTCGGTTTAATTGTTTTACTTTAGTTCTTATTGTACGAATAATAAAAAAAATGTAATACCATTTAATAAAAATGAATGGAAATTTATTTATTTTAAAAAGGTATACTAACGAAACACATACAGACACAGAGAACAAACGATATTCAAAAACACAATACACGTGCACCAATGACAAGTGCGGGCAACATTTAAAGAGAAACATTATAATTATAGGAGATGAAAAGAAATAGTACACTAGATTAGGAAAGACAAATAATATATTAAATATATTTATTTCTTTCTTTAGGTATTTATAGGTATGGTAACGATGCAGTACCAGGCGCAAAGCGATATGGTGGAGTTGATTGAGAGACTCGAACGTGCGTGTATACGCTTTGTACATTTCAGTAAAGAGAACGAATTGAGATCTCGAGTTTTCAGTGAGAAAATGGGGCTGGAGTCTGGTTGGAACTGCCACATATCGCTCATGAGCCAACCTCAGCAGAGGTGAGTGTTAAATCAGAGAATCACATGATGATATCAATATATTTTTCCCTAATTTTATACAAATATAAAGGGATTCGAACGAATACTACGAATAAAATTGATAGATCGCAAAGATCTTTAGAAGAAATTTAGATATCGGGTACACCGCAGTTCGCCTATTTGACAGTTACGGGACTTTATACATCATCAATCAGATTCCGTTGTCAAGACAATATATTTAGGCAAAGCATTTAACTTGAGGAATTATACTCAATTTACTAATAGAGTTCATTAAAAGTAAATTCAGTCAAAAATAAGACGTGGTTTAATGTTGCTTGGTCTTGTTCAGGAAATTAACATAAATGTGTGTGCAAATATAATGTAACCTAATCGACTAATAAGAAATGTTTTCGATTTACGCTTACAGACTTAAACGAATGAACCAAAAGCAACGTCATTGTTTTTTTTAATCGGTCCATTGTGTGATACTAACCACTTCTGTCGAATTAAACTCATACACAACATTTTCTTTTAATTTTAAAGCGAATGCTGTTAATTTCAATCTTGCGAATAGTTGATGTTAACTCCTGTTACTTTTTAGATTCTTCTACTTTACTTTACTTTTCTTTTTTATATAGAATCTCAATTTAAATGTCGCATGCTAAGAGTTTGCGTACGGGACGTGTATTTACGAATACGCACGTATTTTCAGCGAACAAAGTCGTTATTTATGTTGTATACATTACATATTTAGAACTACTATGATCTGTACGAGCAGTGTTTGCCTAGTGGCTTCAGCGTGCGACTCTCATCTCTGAGGTGGTAGGTTCGATCCCCGGCTGTGCACCAATGGATTTTCTTTCTATGTGCGCATTTAACATTAGCTCGAACGGTGAAGCACAACATCGTGAGGAAACCGGCTTGCCTTAGACCTATAAAGTCGACGGCGTGCGTCAGGCACTGAAGGCTGATCACCTACTTGCCTATTCGATTAATGATCATAAAACAGATACAGAAATCTGAGGCCAAGACCTAAAAAAGTTGTAGCGCCATTGATTTATTTTTTATGCTCTGCATAAACGAATAATTCTGAATTTTCATAAGTGACCAAATCACTTGTAAGAATTTAAAGATTTAACTACAACTTTTACTACTACTTACTACGATTTAAGATTATACTACAAATGACTACATTACAGCAAGCCGAGTTCGCCTTTGTCGTCACAAACGTTGATCCGCGAGCGACCTAACACCGCCACGCAACTCACTAGGCCCGATACGGGTGACGTCTTTCCTTATAGGTTCGTCTCTTTAACCTGTATTTGCAGATCATATCTCTTGATATCGTTTTCATACAGATTACTCTTAAACTTTTTCAAATACCTTATAACTGAGGGTTAAGTATGACTGTCGTATGTTAAGTATGCTTATAATTTTTATCTTAATATGTTAATGTTAATTAAAACGTTTGTAAGATTTGCTTGAAGTTGACAGAGTTTCCCTTTAATTTAATTCGAGTACAGTGCTACACTTTTCTTGGCCGGTGGCTGAAATTGGTACTACCGTCGCTATTTTGAAATGTCAGACTTGGTGCTTACAATAAATAATTTTACTATCTACCAAGATCTAATTAAAATCAAATTAAAATGTATTTATTTTTATTCCTAATAGTTATCTTAAAATATATTATATATAGTACCTACAGGTAACAAAATCTATCAATTTTGTCACATTTTTTAAGCCTAGAACTGTATTTTCTAGATACTAGTATACATTGTTTTATTTATCTCAATTAATAAGCCTGCATGACTTCAAATTATTTCCCTTATATAGCTTAATTTACTGGCAATACTAATATCTATGATTGCGGCCTTACCGGCCAAGAGAAGTATGTGGCACTGTAAGTCTGAAAAATTGTCTTATTCATATTCGTCCTCATTAGATACGTATACAAGACAATTTTTTATGACTATTTAAGGCTTAGTGTATTTATTTATATTGACCATTAGAGCTTTTTAAAGATAGGATAATCGCGCCTGTATCAAGAGATGTGACGTGCAAGATTAGCTTCTTTTATCATTTACATTCCTTTTATCATTTCATATTCATTTACATTTATCATTTACAATTAATTACATTGCTTTTTGCACAATTTGTATATTTGCTTTAATTTGCAAGCTTTATTCATTATTCACAAAAATACAACATTTTATCAATGAAACCGAGTTCAGTAACTTTCTAGGAAGTTGGTGAATTTTGATAATCTGAAATTTGCCAACTCACTCACACATTACATGAATCACTTGCCTACTAATCACAGTATTTAATCCATACAGGCAATATACTAATGTGTTAAAACAAAATAAAAGCTATATGTTATAGCTCTATATATGTTTAATATGTAAAAGCTTCTAAGAATTAATACAGAAAAAATATATTAATCAAACCAATTTAAAAAGTAATCGAAACTAATTAAACGAGATTGCTGCATGATTAACAAAAAGCTTCATGTGATTGACAGTATTTAGTTATATAAAAGTGAACAATATATAACAAACTTTACTCTGTATTTTAGTATTAAATTAAATATATTGGTACGTACCTTCTTTTGCCTTTAAATTAAAGGTCATTCGTATGTTCCATGATTGCGTATACAGTGGTAACATGACATCCTCCAAAGCCTTGTCGATGTCAGCTCCGGGTGCTATTAATCTGGAACAGGGTACGGTCAAGTTTGATAATGAGATTAAGAAGAATCGTCACTCTATAACAACACAAACTGGGCTAAAGGTAAGCATCTGTACCTTGCCTGGTTATTCTCTTGTAGTAACCCAAAAATGCATTGTTTTATAGTGTTTTTTTTGCAAAAAATGCATTTTTTAAACTAATACCACAATGTCAACATAGATAAAGGTTTTAATTGGTAAAGAAATTGAATAAATTTGACGAGAGACAAGATATTTGACTCAAAACATTTTCTAAATGAGATGATTTGTGTGCAACATCTTTTCACATATGTTTATACGACAGTTTCATTAACAAAAATCTTTTGTACATATCCGTTATTTAGTAACATTCCTATTCATATGAAATAACAAATATATAACCTATAAATCTACTGTACAAACACCTATAAAACTACTCTAAATGACCTAACGCATAGTAGGACTAACACGTGGTTTAGCATTTAGAGCGCAACAGCATACCGGGCGGGAGGTCGGACTCAGTGCTTGAGGGCGAAGGCACCGAGTCCCCGGGTGACGCTTGTCGCTCCCTGTCTTGTCTTACAGACTCCACTGACCATTCTGCACCGCTGAATTTCGATATGAGCAATCGGGTATGTTGTTTCAGGATTTCATATGAATATTATTTGGCATAGAATTGTTATGTCTGTGTGATACAGAAAAAATTGTTTGTAAATGTAATATCTCGAACTTATTATACAAACGTAATTTAAGTTACTGGTGTTGTTATTTGCGGATGGGAAGATAGAATAATTTTGTCACAACTATATTTCTGTCATGAATAAAGTTTCCATATAATGGGTTCCAACTTCAATACACGTTCTATAATCTGGGAATCAATAAGCACTCTGGAGTTTGTTTAGCAGAAAATTAAGAAAAGAATTTTTAAATGATTAAAAGATCTTTTACGTCACTGTTAGGAAATGTATAGATGGTCACTATGTATTCTATTCATTAAGTATGGAAAGAAAACAGTATGTCATCAGTTTGACATTTATGTGTGTGATATTGAAATTGGATAATACATATCTGGGTATGATCTATTACTAGACTTGTATGTATGTTTGCATATTTGTCCAAAAATATATAAATATGCAAAAAATTGAGCTTGTTCTTAATTTTATTGGCGAACGAAGTCTAATGTCCAAAGCAAATTAAGTACATTTAGAAAATTTAATTCTCGTAATTGTAGATACTTGAATGAGATAAGGAGGCAAAATATATCTATGACGAATTCCTATTAAGATAATATTGTATGTATTTCAGGCGAAATTACCCCGGGGCATAGAGAATATTCGACCCCATATAGAACAAGTTGACAATGTACCACTATTGGTTTCACTATTCACAGACTGTAAACCGCGCTCTGTGCAAAGAATGATACAAATTATGCAGGTATTCTTCTAAAATATAATTTAAACAGATTTATAATTAATGTTGTTACGTATGTATGTACGTTTATTCATTATTGTCTTTAATTCATCTATAGCACTAAACTATGTTATAACTTATAGCTGTACTAAACATAGCCATCCTCATATTGTCATCATTTAACACATTGTTCAGAGGCCATTGCTTCAGACTTTTCTTTTCGACAAATACTTCGTTATATTATTATAATATCACAGTTTATTTGTCTTCTTTATTTCAATGCAACTTAGAAGAATAAAAAATTAGACCCAGTACAATCAAATCGACTCCACACACCACTTTGACACATGTCGCCAATCAATAATTGACATTAAACATTTTAAAGATTGTGTTGCCACACGAAGAAATTATAATAAAAATATTGGTACTAATCATTATCAATAATTTATATTTTATTAATTTGATAAAGAATTAACTTGAAGACATATTAAATGTAATTTTTTTAGAAAAAAAAGTAAGTTCTCGGAAATGAATGTTTATTTTCCTTCCAGGATTACGGTGAAGTGGTTTGTGTAATGGGTTCAGCTGCGAACTGCCTTAACATGGAAATATTTATGCAGGCAGATGCCAGGTATGTAATAATAGCGGATATTTTTTTTACTATTACCTGCCAGTATTAAAAAGAATAAAAAAGTCTATTTTTATAAATAGTACGTGCCAAACATTTTGCTCGCTCACTTTATTAGTTTTATAAGCGTTTATATTTATCAATTTACAGTGTGGCCGTTGAACCGTTATACCCAGTGTTGTGTCAAAAACTGCCACCATACAAATTACCTCAGGACTGTATCGGACCTATTGACCTCGCACGGGCACTGAACTCGCTACCCTGCTCCTTGTCGGTAAGAAACATAAGCGACTGCTTAATTGCTAAGCGTTACGAACGTACGTACACACCAGCGTCCTAAAAATTATTTTTCCTGAAGAGATTTTTTTTTATTTATCTTGGCCAACAATGTATTATGTGGGATGAAATGTTCTTAGGCTAACATATTTTTTTTTACATAGAATTTGAATTGATGATTTAATATAGACAACTACTACAACTATTAGAGCCGTCATACAATTTTTCCGATACCATTTTTAGTAAGATTTGTCTTTAGCCTCAAAATATGCTTCAGTTTCAGCGATTACCTCTTCATCAGCTCAAAATTTATGTCCAGCGAGTATTCTCGCATTTCTTTAAAAAAACAAAAGTTCCTTAACTCAGGATACTATATCTCACAAACTAATAGTACGACAGTTGCCAAATTTATGCACGAATTTTGAAGATTAAGGCTACCTAAAACTCATATTAATTTAATCCGAGTAGCGCCACCTATGTGTCGGCCTACGAACTGTTAATCCATGTTTTATACATCCATCCATGCTTACAGGTAATTTTCCAACCTATATTGCATATAAAGAATGTTTTTAAAATAATTTATATACTAAATTTGGATGAATATAGCCCATGTTACTCAGGCATTCTGTTTGTTATTTATTTTTAATCGGTTAAATCTTTAGTTTATTGTAACGAAACCGTTTGTCCGTTTAATAATAATATAGATTTAGGGAAGTCTTACGAACGCTCTATATGTTTAACTAGCGTTCCATAATTTAACTAAAACTATGATAATTTGTTACCAAGATACTCACGCTCTTTTCTTCTTAGCTGTCGGTTCTCATGGACTAATTTATAATTTAAGTACATCTTCTATAATATTGCTTTATTTTAATATTTAGTATAGATTTACTGCTTAACCCGCTAATGTATTAGTAGTAAAAAACTAGTAGCCCTATTAATCCAAAGCTGTTGTTGTTCCCAAATTAGTGTTTCCATATCTCATATAACATTTTACTCGCACGCTGCCCGTAAAGTTAAAAAATAAATGGCAACACCACCCTTTCACAAATTACTGCAGTCCACAGGTATGGTATAAATGTGTAATAACATGTTCCCATAGACTTAGGCCTTCTAAATAGTACAGAGTATAACAAAAAATGTATTCGTTGTTAGAAGCTGCTCATTTTTTTTGTGTTGCCTTAGTGGCTTTAGCATGACACCCACACTCCTAAGGATTTTTTTCTATGTACGCAATTAGTAAGTGCTATGAAGGCAAACGTCGTAAGGAAACCTGCATCTCTCAAACCCAAAAATCACCTACTTGTCTATGAAATAAAATGAATAAGCTCTCTTGATTTTTATTATTAGGACCAGTTCATACGGAAGTCTATAACTCTCTTCATGCTAAGGCTCGACCCTGAATCGCTTACAGGCCCGTATTCGAAATTTTCAATATTGTTATTTTTGAACCTTAAACGATAGTGTATTTTGTTTAAAACAGGAGGAAAAAAATATGGTGTCAAGTATTGCTATGGTAATAAAATCTTTTTTGTTTTATGAAGTAATTTAAAACTACCCTAATTTGTTTTTTATAATGTCAATACTAATTCAGATGGCGCGCGAAACGGACGTGTCGCTATTCACTCTCATCACAATGTCGCGTCACTTCACAGCGTGTCTCTGGAATTGTACGCAATTTTGGATCTGCAGCGCCTGCTTCATATCACTCTTACAGGTATAAATTTTATTTTTTTCTCTCTTGTCTATACGTAAAATTTATTTCTATTTATTCTATAGTGTATCTATGTTGTTTATTACAAATATATATATATTTTTAAAGACTTATCAGCTAATCACATATAATAAGCAATAGTTGTATATATAGGTAACATCTCTATACGCCTTCCTTCCCCTGGCCCTGTACCCTGGCGGGGCCTTATGGAGCAGTGCGGCGAGTGTTCCCTTACTGGCGACGGCACTAGCCTTCACACCAACACACAGACATGTGATGCAAAGGGCTGCCACACGCCCGCCTCTTGACTTTAGCGCTAAGGTAATTCAAATAATTTAATTTTAATTTATTTCATTACTTTTTTCATTTCTTATTCTATGGTGAGGTGGAAAATTTCAATATCCTCATAGTTGGTGTCATAGTTCGATAACACCCGAAACATTGGCGAATTATACACATGGAACAATTTTATGTATCTTGTCGCATAAGGAGGAGAGGTAATATGTAGATTGTATTATTTTGGTTTAACATGTCTTTGATTTACAACACAATTAAATGTAGGTTATAATCGTAATAAACAAATATATATTATATTCTTAAAATTTAAGTAAAATTCAACAAAAAAGGTAATTTAGCTTAATAGTTACAGTAACATCTAATATTAAAATACATTGATTTAATGGTTCTCTACAGATGGCGCTTTTCGTGTTTTGGTGCTACGCGTGCAAATTCCTGCCCTCAGTGATATCCATCCTTGCTTTATATGGATTTACATTACGTAGTTTTTGCGAGCAAATCGCGGAAGCAACAAACGCGACAGACTGTTGGCTCGTATATCCGATAAATACAGGAAACTATACTATCGAACACGATTTGACTCTGCGAAGTTGGCACGGGTGGGGCGATATTTTTTATGATGGATTTTATCTGGTACAACATATCACATTGGCCCTGGTCACATTGCATTTAAGTAAGTTATGGTAGCTTTTTTTTGCTTTCTCAATACGACTGGCAGACTTTTTCTGTGTCTATTTCTGTTAAACGCAATGTTATGTGATCCAATTTTTTTGAAAGAAACTTTTTCGGTTTTTTTTTAAATTTTTACTCTATAATGTATGACGTATTTGACAATGCTTAAGATTGTGATTTCAGATTTATCGTTATAATAATTTATTTCAGTTGTAATATCTCTGTCGTTCGTTCACCGACATTCATCATTATGGCGGAGAGGGTTTTGGTCGAATCGCGTTTGGTGCTTGGCTGTTGTGGTTTTGTAAGTAAAAAATACTTTATATAAAATGTATTCTGAATATAAAACTAAATAATAGTGTATGTAACTATTCATTTGATGATGAACTTCATAATTCTCATTCTCCTGTACCGAAACCGATATCCGGACAAACAAACTCCTCTCTCTATTATTATTGCTTAAACATTATAAATATAAAGAGTAAAACAAACAAAAAATGGTTTACTTTGAGTACAAGTAAGGTAACTAAAGGATTAAGAGGAAAAAAAGAATGAAACAACAAAGAAACGAAACGAAAACAGAACAACAAGTGAAATAAAATGTTAATAAATGTAAATAAACACAAACATCAAGCAATCACACCCTAGGTAGTCCAAAAGTACGTAAATAGTTAAGAAAAACACTTTTTGAACGGATTGAAGCTATGTATTATTATTAAAAACTTATAATTATTTACATAATTTTAAATTTTCACGGTGAACACGCACGCGAAACGTCGGTAAAAGCTATGTTAACAAAAGACAATACTAAGTGATAGTTATTTAGAGGTTTGACGGTAATATATAAAAATTATGAAGGCACGAAACAATATATTATGAGGTTGTCCCTTCTCCATATACATTATTTTGCATGGACTGTTCGATGTTTTAATGTTGCTTATTTCTCGCGTATACGTTGAATATTCGACACTGCATCTCAGGGCAGACTTGAAAAAGTTTTCCTTGAGAAGCGAATATCGAACTTTTTCATGCATTGGTATTTCTCCAGTGTTTAAACAATATTAGGTTATTATTAATATATTGTGTTTTCACATTAAGGTCTACAATAGTACTTAAAAACTTTCTTTGTACGTTATAAATACTCTACGCTCTCTTCCAGAATAATCCTTCAATCTATATTCAGCGGCGTAATGCTGTCTGGTAGTGAGTACGGATGCGGTGCATGGTCATGCCCGCGTTATTATGTTCCAAACTCGTTGTTGGCAGCATACGCACTGTCGCCCGTATTCGTGCTCGGACTTAACGAACTTATCAAATATTATGAGATACAGTGAGTGTTTGCCTTATAAGCGATATTTTTTATTGTTATGTTGTAGTAATATAAATTTGTCTAATAATCCTCAATATATTTTGTTTCAGGGTTGATGAGAGAAATCAACGCCGCGCAAGATTAGATTTCGGTACTAAATTGGGAATGAATTCACCTTTCTGAGGCAACTCAACTTCTAGTCAATTACGCTTAAAATACCTACTAACTTTAATAGTCTACGCCATGACTTAGATATAAGAGAAAATAGGTCTATGTACTTTTATTTTGTACTTAATTTATTAAACTGCCAATTTTTGAATAAATTTCCTAATAAAAATAATGTGTTTCAATAAAATACAATTGGTTAAACAAATATTTTTATTTCAACTAATTTACTTGTGATGTATATCTAATACTATAGAAAATTACAGTTGTCCATCAGCAATATATATGCAATTTTGATGACACAATGTGAGGTTAGCATTTTCTTATGGTTAATAACTATATAATGTTAGATGGACTGGTATCTACACGACAGCTAACCTTACTCTTTATTGCCCGGGTCCTACATCAAACTGTTCTTAAGTGCTAAATTGTAGATTCTCCTACTATTAACCAGAAAAATCTGTCTGGATCAATGATAAGGGATATCCTTTTCATATAGAGCTCAGGCATTAATGTGTTAATATGATTATAGAATAGTTTGTGTTCTTTCCATATACTAAATTGTTAGCAACTAAACACTTGTACTTATAGGTAGGTAAAATGAATACTACTAAGAATCATCAGGTAAATCTAGTATTTCTTGAACAAAGGAAGCCACATCTGTCTCTTTTTGACTGTGTTCCAGACAGAATGGATGAGTTAAAAGAGCATCATAGTTTGGTCTCTTCTTGTAATCTTTTTGTAAGCATTTTGTGATCACATCTTCAAATTCAGGTGTAAATTGTCCACTTGGTAGCCTCGGTGGGTCATCTTTTACCACTTGCTTTAACTGTTCAAATGGAGTACCCCAGGTGTTATAGGGAAATTTCCCAGTTGCTAATTCAATCATTGATATACCGAGTGACCAAACGTCACTCCGGATGTCATACTGTCCTGGATTGCCACTTGGATCAATCCTCTCGGGGGCCATATAAGGTTTGCAACCAGCGTCAATAGTTTTTGCAACAGAATCGACTAAATACCCAGAAATTCCAAAATCACACATTTTGACTTCGCCCTTTCGGTTGATCAAAATATTTGATGGCTTCACGTCTCTATGTATGACTCTTAATTTTAAATAGAGGTAATGCAAAGCACTAACAACAGAAAATGCTATTTTGCCCAGGATATTTTCTGTTATTGTTCTGTTGTTTTTGTATACTTTTGTATAAAATTTATCTAGACTCATGTCCATAACTTCCATGCAAATCCAAACATCACCTTCACGGAACATGGCACCATAGAAATGGACAGTGTAAGGACATGCACTAGCTCTCATTGAGACATCTAAATCCATCAACAAGCGTTTTAGTTCTAACGATTGACTGTTGAATGATGCAGAAATTCTCTGGAAAAAGTAAGCAGATATTTGTTTAAACCCCTTAAAAATTAAACACCTTTTCAATAAGTTAAAGCAAAATTTACATTATTTAAAATTATTCATTATTTAAATAATTTACTATTAACTGGTACAAAATAGTACTACTTTAAAGCTTACTTTTACTGCCATTGTAGTATTGCTAGGTTTATGGTGCATCTTCTCCACAATACCATATGCCCCTCGACCAAGGTCACATATTTTTACCAGGTCATCAGCATGCACAGTAAATGTTTTATCATCCACTGTGATTGTTGTCTGTTTATCAAGATTTCTTGGAGGTGTACTAAAATATACATCATTAAAAATAAACAAGGAATTAATTTTAACTAATTGAATCATGCTAAATTTTAGAAATGTAGAGCAATAAATCATTAGACTACTGACTTTACTATAGAAAATATAAGGTAGTTTGATAAACACTAGTGATTTATATTAAAAAAAAACATATGTATTTGATATAATTAAAACAAATACTAATGATAAGTACATGATTAAAATGAACATATATTATTTACATCAATTACATTACATATATTACTTACACTTCAACTTGTTGTTCCTGAGGTTTGAAATTAAATCCTGGCGGTGGAGGTTTCCTTCTGCCAGACATTTTAACGCTATTACGGTACAGCAATATAAAAATCTGTTGTACTTATGTTAGTAGTTCTATGGAGATTCCAGTAAGACCCAACACCAAATCACTCGCGCTATGCGATAACAGTTAATAATTTATTTTACAAATTAAGTACCGTAGGATCACCATGTTATTGGATGTGTTTCTATATTCTTATTTATAAAACTCTCAACAATACAGATGTGTTTTATTAGATTACAAATTAGTGTAAAAATTGTAAATTATATTTCTGTAACCTTTCATTTCAAATGATTTATGATTACGCTGACAATTAACATAGGTTACAAGAAATGTCAATATTATAACTAACACATATCTCCGCAACGAACGTGCTGATGCAGACTGCAGTTCAATTCTTCTTCATTGTCTGTGCAAGTCATAATGTTTGATTACTGATTAGGCATGAGCAATGTTTAGGTATGAAATCGGAACTTTAAAATTGTAACGTCAAACATGATATTGAGATTTCTTGAAGATATTTTAAAATCCATCTCATATTATTTTGAGTAGACACAAATCCTTCTGAATCCTGAATTACAAAAAATAGGTATTCTATTTTTTTTTTATTAAATTTAATAAATATCTCTAAATAATTTAAAAATAATAATATTCGAACAAATTGTTTAAAAAAATTCAGTAAGCATGAAAACCATTATTTATAATGGATCATACTTCTTGACATCTATCTCGAATTCAACCGAAACCAGCTCTTCCATGAGATGGCTCTCAAACAAAAAGTTAGTGATGTTATATAGCTTATCTCTTGCTTAATATTGAATGAAATAATCTTCAATATCAGTTTAGTAGTTTTCGAGATGATAGATAAACTCGTACTCTTACGAAAATCTTATACATATTTCCTCTGTATGAATTAAATTTCTAACAAAAAAAAAAACTTTTCTATTAACTGTTCATTTAATGACTTTGTCAATTCTTATATAAATCTAGTGATTAATTTACAATAACTCTTTCTAGAATGAATTATTCCAGTAACTAGATTATTTGTAATTTATGATGAAAACTTTAAAGAGCGAATAGCTTTCTTTGCTTTTAAAGCAGCCTCTTCTTTCATTTGTAGCCTTTTTTCTTTCTCGGCTAAACCTATGACAACATCATGATGTAAAGCATTTTTTACACCTGCCTTTGCAAAAAGTTTTGATAAGACATAATCATCATCACTTAACTTTTTAGTTGCATCTTTTTTTTTCTTTTTTGTCTTAACCTTTTTTATACCTACCAAGTGTTCTATTTCAGCCTTAGATTCAGTATGTTTTCTTTTAAGAATATTTGTTTTGTCACTTTTGCTAAAAACTTTACTTATATTTGTCGTTGTTTCTATATTGTGGTTTATGTTTATTACATCTTTTGAACATTGTTCTTCAGTTTGTGCTATATTTAAGATTTTCATGAAATTTTCTTCATAATCATTTTTAGTGTGTTGATTTATAATATCCAATTCAGACAGGACATTTTCAAATGGAACACTGACCTCCTTATCATCCAGGATATTTATCTTAGGTGATTCTTCACATTCGGGTGGATTTAAAAGCATATCTCTTTTCTTTTTATAAATTTCCCGAGCATCTTCTACATGCTGTATTTTAGTTTGTGAGGATTTCATAATTTTTTTGCTTATTTCTTTGGCTAATTTTTTCATAGTGTCTCTTTTCTTTTTAGAACTATTCAAATATATTTTATCTTTTTCTTTAGTTTTATCATTTATTGTTATTTTGGTATGTTTAAAAAGAGAAGCAGTTTCTGTATCTCCATCACAGTTAAGATCCTCTAATGTGAATAAGCCTTGTAAAGTGCTTGTTGTAAGAACATTTTTCTGGTTGGGATCAATCAAAATCCTATTGCTAAGAAAGTTTTTGAATATTTGTCTTTGATAAATCTTTTCCTCAATTGTTCCTGCAGAAAGAAGCCTATAAACAGTAACATCTCTTTCCTGACCGATTCTCCATGCTCGTTCTTTAGCCTGGTTATCTGTGGCTGGGTTCCAATCTGGATCATAAATTATTACCCTGTCTGCACCCGTTAAATTAATTCCTAAACCACCTACTCTTGTTGTAGCTAAAAACACTAAATATTCAGCATTTTCATTAAATGTTTTTATCAAGCTTTGTCTATGACTTACACCAACACTACCATCCATTCTTAAATATTTGAATTGATGGCTTTGTAAATGCTGTTCCAAAATACATAACATAGCTCTTGATTGGGTGAAAATTAATGACCGGTGTCCTTGTTTTTGCCAAATTTTTAATAATGAGTGTACAACAGACATTTTGCCAGATCTTTTCCAATGACCAAATGTCTCTTCATTTATTTCTTGTGCTTCATCCAGAGCATCATATAAATATATATCAGGATGATTACAAATTTTTCTTAGTGTTGATAAACCTACTAAAATTCTAGCTCTTAGTGGATCACCAAATTTGTTGTCTTTATCTAGAATGGATCGTACTGTTCCACTCATAAGGTAACCCATATACAAATCCCTTTGCTCATGAGATAAAGCACAAAAAAGTACTTGTTCATTTTTCTCTGGTAAATGTATATGTTCTTGGACTTCAGCTTTCGTCCTTCTTAGCATATATGGAGTTATAATTGCCTTAAGGGCCTTTGCTATTTCTAAAGCAGTCGCTTCTTGCATTTCTGTTGCATTAGCATACCCTCCCTGGGTAATTGGCACAGCAAAATGTTCCATAAAAGCAGAATGTGTGCCCAAAAGACCTGGTCTCATAAAATCAAACAAGGACCATAACTCTTGCAAACTATTTTGCATTGGTGACCCAGTAATAAGAAGTTTATGAGGAGTATCAAATTTTCTTACAAATTTACTAACTTGAGTTTCAGGATTTCTTATTTTATGGCCTTCATCTAAAATAATATATTGCCATTTTCTAGACTGAAGATCTTTTGCATATTTTACTAATCCTGCATATGTAATCAAAAGTACTCCATGAGATTCAAATAAATTTCTTATAAGTTTATGATGATTACCACAATGTGAACCAGCTTGATGTAGAACAGAGACCCTCAGAGGGGGACTCCAAAAGTGAAAATGTGATACCCATTGGAAAATTACAGTAGCCGGTGCCACTATTATAGATGGACCTAAGCCTTCATGTGAACCTCTGTTAGTGTTTGCTAAAGCAGAAAGAAATGCAATTATTTGAACTGTTTTACCTAGTCCCATCTCATCACCCAACAAACCACCTGATTGAGATTGATGAAGTTCCCAAAGCCACTTAACACCTACTCTTTGATACTTATAAAGTTGTTTCCATATATACTTTGGGACACATAAGCCATTTTGAAGTTCTTGATTAGCATCAGGGTCTTTGTTACCATCTAGTATGTACTGTATGTCTGCAGACATATACAAAACATTGGAATTTCCTGATGCCGCATCGCTCAAACTTTTTCTCCATTTTGCGATCCTTTTATTGTACAACTGTGTATCACCGTCGTCGATTATTTTTCTAATATTTTGTTTAGCGCGCGAAGTACTAGGCAAATTTGGTAATATTAATTCTTCGTCATCAGACAACGCTATATACTCTTCATCTTCATTTTCAATGGAATTAATTTTTTGCTGGACATCTTGTAGTTTTTTATTTTTATTTTGCTTCTTAGATATTCGACCTGCGGCTACCTTACTTTTTTGTGAAATTTGATCATCTTTGCTACTTTTTGTAATTAGTTTTTGTTTGGCCAGGGCTAATTGTGTTTCAAGATACTTATTGATAATAACATCAACCATCTCCGATAGTTAAAATGGGTAATAAAGTTTTATTATTTTGTTATTACTTATTAACGTTAACCATCTCATGTTTACCCGTTATTAGCACAGAGAATAGACTGGGACACAGATTAAGAAAAAGTTATGTCTTTAGAAAAGGAAACTACCAACCGTAAATAAGACTTGGCTTAAAGGTCTCGTTACCAGGCCATAAAATTATTAAAAAAAAAAAAAAAAAAAAGGAAACTACCAAAGAAACCGCGCAAATAAACCAAATGAATATATATGTTTGGAATATGATTTGTAACGCTATTCTAATGCCTAAAAAGGATATATAAGATTATGGTTGTCATATTTTAATTTTTATAGGTTTCTTCCGGGCTAGTATCATTCTTTGCCGATCTTTTTTATTGATCAAAATCACGTATTAAAGGTATAACTGAAATATTAAAAAATATATAATACGCCAACATCGAAATACTAACAGTTGCAGTTTACCACTAAACCAAGTGTAAAAAATAACTTTAGGGGCCATCGCTCTGATTCATCTGTGGCAATCTGTGCTCTGTGCAGTTGTGCCACTGCACAATATATATTATTTCTCTATGAGTTGTGCACACGATGTGAGTTTCGTCAAGAATATTTATGAACTTCGTTTAAATAGATATTTATAAATTAAAATATATACATGCCAGTCTATGATTTATTCTCATTCAGTAACAATAAATAATTATATTATTTAGTGGTCTTGCTATCTATAGAAATAAAAATTTTTATTCAACGCCTCATAACCTCTAAACGTCTAATAAACATGCAAAAAGTTAAAAGAAAAGCAGCAGAAAATGGAGATTCCCTTGCAAAAAAGAAGAAGGTGCAACTTGATGAATCAAAGCCTGACAAGGTTCAAGATTTTAATATTAAAAAAGGAAAGGCGGGCTTTAAAAAAAATGAGAAAAAAGAGTTTGGAAAAGATAAAGGTGTAAAGCCGAATAAATTTAATCCAAAATTTCAGAAGGATAAGCCTGCTTTTATAAAAGGTAAAGCGTTTGATAAAAGCAAACCTAGTTTTGGCCAAACTAAACCTGGCTTTAAAAAAGATTTCAAAGGAAAAAATTCCAAAGATGGTGATCAAAAAGAAAAACCCAAGTGGTCTGAAATGAAGAAAGAAAAAAAGACCCTCAGATTAGAAAGACGGAAAGCAAAGGCAACGGTTGAGATTTTTGAAATTTCACATAAAGCAAAGTTGTTGTCTGCTCAAATTCAGAGGTAAATTGTGTTAATATGTTATTATCAATGTATAAAATATAAGACTAGGTGTTGTGAAATTACATTTTATTAACTTTTTGATGAGATAACAATGAGTGAGACATTTTTTTTGTGTAAAATATTATTATGCAATTATTGATAGTGCAGAAAGTATTAACTTTTTTATGATTAAATTTTGTAATATTAACTGACAAAGAGTTGTTGACATTTTAAAGTGGCTGGCTGATGTTGCACATCTTAAATTAATGCTGCCAATATTTTGTTATATACTTATATTTATTTACTTCAGGAAAGTGGTTAAACAAGATTTTCGTGATAACTCATGTAAAGAACTTCATGGATTGTTAAAGACTCAATACAAATCAATAGCTCTCACACATGATTTGAGTCGAGTTATTCAAGTTCTACTCAAATATGGTTCAGAAGAAATAAAGAAAGATATCACTCAAGAAGTAATGGATATTATGGTACCAATGATGCAGTCCAAATATGCTCATCATTCAGTTAAGCGGATTTTAAAATATGGTACAGATAGTATTCGTCATCAAGTTATAAATAAATTATATGGTAATATAGTGTCCTTAGCAACACATACAATAAGTGCACCAGTTCTTGATTTTGCCTATGGAGAATTTGCTAGCAAAAAAGAAAAAACTTACATGCAGCAGGAATTTTATGGAGATATGTATAAAAATGTATGTAGAAAATAATATTTATTGTTTTTTACATTATGATTTAAAAGAACAGAAATAGTTTGACACAACTTGATATATAGATATATTGATAGATATTAATCCTTAAAAAGTTACTTTATAATTGTGTTATAATATTTCTTTTACTTTAGACAAAAGATGACAAAGTTAAAACTCTCAGTGACACATACAAAGATAGCCCAGAAATGAAGTCTGCAATACTGCAATCTTGCAAAGCTAATATTCAGAAGATACTTGATAAAAATCTGCACGACGGAGAGTAAGTTACTTAATAAAGTTAAAATTTATTAATACATAGCCAAGTAAACCTTTTTTTTTAAAATTTTATCCTATTTTCTAGTTATTAATACTCATAGTCAATAATTATTATATTCTGGTATTAATTATGTTGGTAGCATCATATGCATTTTATTTTTTATAGGTTATTACACTCAGTTCTTTATGACTACATAAGGGAATGCTCAACTGAAGATAGAGCTGATTTGATTTCAACACTGAGTCCTCTAATAGTACCACTTAGTAACTCAATGCCAGGTGTCAATGCCGCTAGCATTTGTGTATGGCAAGGAACAAATAAGGATAAAAAGGTAGAAACTGTTGATTATTATATATAAATATTGATTGTCTTTTTATTTATCTAAACAAGACATTTTTTGACAATGAGTTAGCCTTTTAGCTAGCCATCAATCTGCAGTACAATTAAATCTTATTTTGTAACAATTGTGTAACTGATGCAGAATTAAAAAGTGACTTTATTATATATAATAAGTATATTATACTGTATGGATAAGAATATTTTTGTTTCAGAATATATTAAAAGTGGTAAAAGAACATGTAGTACCACTAAGCAAACATAAAACTGGCTACAGGCTGCTCATTGCTATATTTGACTCTGTGGATGATACAGTTCTTGTGAGGAAAACTATTGTATCCACAATAGCTAGTAATCTAAAGGATATTGCCAAAGATCACTGGGGAAACATGGTAAACATTTACTTTATCTGATAATAATTGAAATAAGTGCTTAAGTTTTGAAAGTTCTGTCACACTTCTTGTAAAATTATATATTGCATTGTAATTTACTATGGCATTTGCACACCATTTCATGTAAAAAAAGGGCTGAAATCATTTATTTATATTTTTACAGCATATAGTACATAAGCCAATATTAGAAAACATTTAAAAGTGATTTTTATACAGTCTTCTTGCTATACCAAATTTTATCAAAGATCATTTTTAAATCACTGTATATTACCATCATACCATTCGCAAATAGGTCCAGCAAAGATTTCATACAGTCGTATATGGTTGTTAAAAATAATATAATTATACCGACTTAGTTTCATTAGATTATTTGGTTATAAATCAAACAAATTATTTCAGACTGTCCATTGGCTTGTGAAGCCCAAAGATCCAGCTGCTTTCCATCCAAGTTTTATCAAGTTTCTTGAAGAAGGATTTAAAAGTGGAACCTCCAAAAAAGATACTGAGATAAGAATAACTGAACTTCGTGAAGCTATTATGCCAGAATTGCAGAAACATATGGTTGAAGATCCTGAGTTTTGGCTTAGCAATAAATCGGCATTGCTACTTGCTCTAGCTGTGTTGTCTATTGGTAAGTTTGGTGCAAAGTGAGGCAAAAGTTTGTACTTTCTGCACATTGGTGTATGAAAATACTTGCACATTTCAATTGTTGAAAAACATACATGGCATAAGTGTTTAAAACTGCAGAAAGTTTTCTGGTTTATCTAAAAAATCTTGATAGGTTGCTAAGGCTTGGTTTAGTCACAAAAAAAATTGCAGTCAAGGTTGGGTTAGTTCTTTAAAATAAATGTGGTTTTCAGAATCTTCTCAAGATATGTTCGAAGCACTAGCGCGTATAATCTGTCGCTCAGATTGGAAGATAACAGTGAATGATAAAGAAGTTTTAGCAATAGAAGACCCAGGCATACACATGTGTTTGAAGAAATTGGCTCTTTTGGATAAATCAGACACTGAATACAAAATAGGACAAGCAATAAGTGAATTCATACAAGAAGAAACGGTAAGGAGTTATTGTTAAAATAATCGTTAGGCTTTCTTATTTCACAAAGCATTTGTTAGAGAAAGTATAGGTATATTTGAAGTGTCTCCCACACTTATATAATCATTGTTTTTATATCGAGACTTGCGGGTCATACGCCATGCTCGCTATACTATTCTTAATATTTTCAGCTTAACGTCTGGCTTCCTACAAATCGGGGATGTTTCTTCTTATTAAAACTTATTGAAAACAATGGCGAAACTGTTGCTAATAAGTTAAAGAAGACAATATCTTCACATAAGAATATTTTAAAGAAACAATCGTCAGAAGGCGCAAAGTTACTCTTACAGTCTTTGGGTAATAAATAGACAATTGTAATATTATTAGTTTTATTCATTGTTTACACATAATATTAAATAATTGTAAATATTGATTCATTTGTGCATACACAAAACAACATTTATCTAAAAATATAGAGATATTACTGTCTACCAAATCTTAGATTTCGACGTTTTTAACTCATTTACGTCAATGAGCAAAAAAATACCACAATAGGGGGAAACACCTTTCAAGGTCGTAAAATTATTTTTTGAATCAGTCATCTTATGGAATATTATTTGATAAGTTTCTAGTATAGGTAGTAACCATACCTGGTTAGTGTTATTATCTCTTTTCCTCATATTTTGTTCACTTGTACAATCTTCGTGTTTTAGGACGTCAATAATATATACTAATTAATAATAGGCCAAAAATGATGTTATGCGTGCAACATACAATTTTCATCTTATTCTAAAAGTCAAAAACTTATCCTACAATAGTACTAAATCACTGAGCTTAGTCCAAATGTGATGTTTGGTAGTCATTCAATTCAAATAGGATCAACCTCAATGAAGAGATCCATTATTTAAAATATCTTAAATCAATTCTACACCTAGATGCTTAAAATAGATAAGATAAACCAATTTGTTCTCATTTTTGTATAAGTTTCATTTCAAGTCAACATTTTCTCATAGTTTACTTCTTTACCCATAGTTTTCCAATAGATGTATGCTCAACTGTATTAATCACATTGAGAGTACTTTGAAAGAGCTCCTCTTGAATAACTTCTAGTGTTCTGCAAAAAATAAAATTCTGAGATGATCGACAATTTACTGTAAAAATTTAATAATAAAGAGGTGATGCAATCCTTTTTAAGAATTTATTATTACTTTTATATTATTTAAAATACAATAAATTCTTATTTGTATTAAAGAACTAATCAAGTGGAATGATATTCTCTGCTGAATTTGATATGATATGAGTCTCTAACTCTAACTTTACAAAAATAATAAATGGTTAAAAAATAAACTTAGTACAATAGATATAAAAACCATATCTTATTTGATGTTGATACATTGTCATAATTGTTGTATTACCGGTTTGCATTCATTATGTCCCAATCATTATCTTTTAATTGTCCATACATTTCTATAACTTTCTTTTGGAATTCAGGAACTTCATATCTAGAAAAAAGTAAGAAAAAGATAAAAGAAACTTACCAACTAATTTCTTAGTATATATGCACATACATTAAATATTTTTGCCTATCATTTATTAAAGTTCAAAATGGGATATTCTCACAATAAAGTTAACAATTTTCTAATTAAAATATGACTACAATCAAAGAAGCATGCATAATCATTTAATATGGAGTACGTAATGAGTTCCATTCTCATTCACATATAATTTGAGTTATGGAACATAAAAAAGTTAGAAACTAAGGTAAGTACATAAAATAAGTGTGGAGAGGAAACTAATCATAGGTAAGAAAATTAAATTAAAACCTTTCATTGCCAAATCCATTTCTTTGCTGCATCACTTCCAGAGGTAATGTGAGAAAGAATACCTTGTCAGGTTTTGGTAAACCAATGTCAGGAAACTTGCACCAATTCAAGTCAAGGCCTACAATGTGTCATTTATTATTTTATAATTAAGGTCAGAGATATGCCATTTATATTATTCCTAAGGACAAACTATGCCACTATACAGTAATTTTCATGAGAGCTATTGGTTTGTTTTTTTAGTTTCTCCTTCACAAACAAACAAAAAATGTATAGTAGAGAATAGCTTCTTCAGAACATTCATTTAAGCAAAAAGTTATAAAAGGCTTACATTGCATATATAACTAATCAAAAATTGCTAAATATAATTTAATCAAAAACTATTTCTGAAATATTTTGTTGTTAATTGGATTGACTGCATTCTAATAATTGTCTCTTTAAACTCAATAAACAATCAAGTTTTTAATAATGCATACCTTTGGCAGCAGAAAATGCCACTCCTGAATAGCAATATCTGTCCACAATAACTGTTGTGCCTTTCTCAAGCAAATCGAGGATATCACGTGATTTCTCCCAACGATTTGCTGAAAACAGCAGATGAATTGCTTCATCAGGAAGATCTGTCTGTAAATGGTAGATCCTTTTAAATTTGAGTTAAGGAGACAAATAGGCAATAGGTTATGTATTGAAAAATATTACAATAGGTATTGCATAGCTAGTTCTAGTGAAGAATGTAGTGGTACAACAAATTTATAAATACCTTACCTGTGATGTTAAATAACTGTTAATTACTTTGCCTATCTCTGTATTTCTATTGGGAAAATTTCTATATTCAGCTTGTATTTTTCTCTTCTTTAAACTTTCGACTGAAATCGTTAACTCAGAATTAATACTTTTTTTTTAAGGTATAACCTTAAACTAAGTTAAGAAATTTTTAATATACTCGTACTTAAAATGTACTTTACTTCTTACCTAACAATTTTGCTTGTGTAGTTTTGCCTGTCCTGTCCACCCCCTCAATTACAATAAGAGCACCACGTTTTACAATCATTTCTATGAAATTGAGGAACGGTTAAATATGTGGGAGCTTCTGACGAAGAAATAAGGTGCACAAAAATTTATTTGTTACCTTTTTGAGCTAATATTCTAAATAATACAAATAAGATTCACAATTATAGGTAATAAATACAGTTTAATATTTGCCTCTTTTGTACTTTTGGAGGGAAAACAATGACATTAAAATATACAGCAAGCAAATAAGGAACTCACATAGATAAAGCAACTATAGACGATAACATATTTTTCTCGTAACGAACCGCGTTTGTGTCGTTTCGAAGAGATTTTAAAACAAACATTGCAAATTTATAAACCTCAGATATGAAAAACTACACCAAATTGGAGCCTTTATCGCAACTTTGCGCGTTTTCCGCTAAAGAAAACACCATTTGTCGCTCTTTGAAGATACTCTCCTTAGAGCCTCAACTCGTAAGATATTCAGTTCCGCGGTCATTTGGAAGGAAAGCCTAAGTTAACCTCTACGAAGCTTGATGTGCTTAGCAAGGTGAGATCCTACTACACTCCGGGCAACCGTTTGCAACTTTATACAGCGCAAATCCGGCCCTACATGGATTACTGTTTTCAGTAATCCATGGCGGGAGCTACCCAGTACCAGTTCCTTCCGCAAGACCGTATTAACCAAGAGCGAACCACTTTTCGAGCGGATGACTTGACCCCTTGGCGTTGAATAGAGATGTGGGGTGTCACTGCATCTTCTACTTTTTTTTGAGAGTGTTGAGGGGAGTTTTGGACTTTTGCCGAATCTCAGACTCCAAAACCAGGGCTTAATGGCTATAGAAGGTTGAATAGCACAATGATGGCGACCTTTTAGTCTATCTTGGACCCAGGATTCAGACCACGAATTCCTGAGATATATCCCGGAAAGAGCCATCATCTCCACTCTCTCCACCGCCTCATTGGCTATATGATCGGCTTTCTCGTTTCCAGATATTCCACAGTGACCAGGAACCCACGCAAACGATACAGAATAGTTTTCTTTTAAACATTTCAATAGCAGGTTTCTAATTTCGGAAATGACAGGGAATTGATAATGTGAGCCCAACGGGAACCGGGCTAAGGCATTTAAAGAACTCAGTCAATCTGTAAAAATTACAGTTTTTTGAAGTTTTAGTAGAAGGATGTATTCTATGGCCTTAACTAGGCCAAGACATTCACCCGTGAACCCGGAGGTTTCAGGAGGGAGTTTAGTTTTTTGAACAATAATGTAATTAGAGTGCAGTACACCTACCCAGCCTTCTTTGGAACGCTTAGATGCATCTGTAAATATTCGATGCCATCGTGGCCACTTGGTGTCAACAATATAGTTAAATGCTAACTTTTGGTTTTGCTCAATTTTCACAAGACCCGTGCTAGTATGTATATCAGGAGAGATTACAAGGGAATCGTAACTATAGTTGAACAACGGATTAGAAGTCGCTTGGTGAGTAGGAGCCTCAAGAGAAGTAAATCTTCTGTAACTTTCAACCAAACACGGTGGGCGTTTGTTTTTCCAATAACTCAAAGTGGGAATTATAGATGCTAGGCAAGTCAGTTTAGGTGTTAGAATATGGTTACTGATTTGGACGCAACGAAATAGGAATTTATCAGATAGGAATTGCCGTCGTAAGTTTAATGGAGGCTCTACATATTCGGTTCTCATACAGTTGATTGGACTTGACATCATAGCTCCTAGGACTATTCTCATTGCTTTTGCCTGAATGGTATCCAATTTTTTAAAAGCAGAAGCATTTCCTGGTTCCAACAGGAAAGTACCGTAATCCATTAAACTTCTGATTATGGCGTTGTACCAGGTGCCCGATAAGCATCTAAGAATATTCACATTACGTTCATATCTCGTAGTTACATATTGACAGTGGGATACACCGGTAAGCTTGGAATCTAGAACTACTCGCAAGAATTTTACATTATTAGTCGAGGGAATCAAAACATTATTGAACTTTACCTAGACCGGGGGAGGCCTACGCATTCTGGAAAACAAGACAACCCTACTCTTGGATACAGATAAGTCTAAACTAATCAAGACTAAAATTCGAATGAATTTAACCATAACTTTAAAAATGAGAGGGAAGATGTTAGAGCTCGGCAATTTTTTTCAGTCGATTTGCCCGATTTGTAAAGGAGATCGTCTGCATTTTGTAGTACGATAGCTGATTCCTGCAATGATGATTCTAAATCGTACGTATAGATGTTATAGAGCAAATGACTGAGTACAGAACCCTGTGGTAATACTTTCCATATAGTCCGAGATAGTTTGATATCATCAATAATTAAATTAATGTATCTTTCACTGAGCATATTGATAATAAAATTTGATAGAATCGGTGGCACATTTAAACAAAGCATTTTTTCCCTAAGAACCGATATAAGAACATTGTCATAAGCTGAGCTTATTTCTAAGAAAGTAGCTACTACTGACTCGTTGTTTGAATAATCGAATCTTATGTCCGTAGTGAATATTGCTAAGCTATCCATTGTACTTCTTACCTTTCCTAAAACCGAATTGAGACGTTGCTAATAGATTTTTACTCTCTAAAAACCATTCCAAACGGAATTTTACTAGGTGTTCTGCAGTTTTCATTAAAACAGAAGAAAGGACAATAGGTCTGTTAGAAGAAGGATCATCGGCTGGTTTATTGTCTTTTAAATAATAGATTGAGTAATCTAAGACTTGGGAATGCACCCAGAAACCATAATAGAATTTATAATATTTAAGTACAGCATAAGCACACGGTCTGAAAGGTTTTTCAAAAAAGAATATGGAATGCCATCTTCACCTGGAGTAGAATCTTTTACTCCAGGTGAAGATGGCAAGTTCGATCAAAGAAAAAGAAGCGTTTAATCCAGTTAGGTCATCAGAAATGTAAGCAGGAATAGATAATGGAGGAAATCCCTGTTCCGGCACAGAAGGGGGAGCAAGATGATCCATGAACTGATCAGCTAGGGTTAGCGGTAATTTAGAAGAGGGAGAATTATTATAGACAAATCTAAATCTACGAATATTACGCCAGACCACTGACGGGCTGACGTCTGGACTAATGGAGGCACAAAATGATTGCCAACCATCGTATCATTTTTCTTAAACAATTTTTTAGCACTACGAGCAGATTCTAAATATAACTCGATTTTTTTTCTCCTCACAGTAATTTTTTTCACCCTGTTTTCTTGCTTTTATTGCAGTTGTACATTCATGATCCCACCAGGGAGGTAAAGGAATTTGTGATCGGAACTTAGATTTAGTGCAAAAAGATTCATCGGCAGTTGGAAAACCTGAGAAAGAATTTCGGCAGAGATCTGGCTATCTTCTTCAGAATAAATACTAGTTTTCTGCTATACTCTTTAGTTGGATAATTCCCAATTAGCGTTATTCAATCTGTATTATATATCTGTCGAGGAGAGCGAGAGGTTTTGGCAGGTTTCTATGAAGGAAAAGTAATTACAAGTGGAAAATGGTCACTACCATACGAAGATGCAAGAGAGTGCCAGTCCAAAGTTGAAGCTTAATCAGGTTGAAGTTTTTCGGCGTCGAGACGTGACGACCCCATCGCTCACTGGTGAAATAACCTGTGACAGAGGTTATTCCACCAGTGCAATCAGTCAACCCCCTTCCTAGTGGTAGTGCCATGCTGTTGCTTTCGGGCTTCAGCCAAACGGGCAGGCACGACCAGGGCAGTACCACTGTCTCACAGAAAACCGGCGTGAAGTGATACAATAGGTTCATCTTGTTGTACTCGCGTTTCGTGCGGTGAATGAGATTCCCGGAGCCCATCAATTCCCCCCCCCCCGAATATGAAGATGCAGATTAAACAGAGATTACCCCAGGGGGGTACCACACGTTTCCGCTGTGGAGAATCCCCCTCTGAGCGTCCATCATCGAAACAATCAGTATTCGGTGGTGGATGCACCGAAGAAGCCGGCCTTATTCTTCCGTACTGAGACTCAGATATCCTCCCCAACTGATACTTCCTACCTCTCCCGGGGTACAAATTGGAACATTCATTTGTGCCGCCGGCGGCAGTTTGCGTGTACGTCACAGAGGACATCTGTTCTCGTCGCCTCGGGTCGCTTGAAGGAAGGGACCTATCTAAGGGACCTATCTAGCTTCTGGCTGCGCGTAGACTGCGATGACCATCCGCGATTCTACGCATGCCTGTATAGGTCTTATAGCGGAAATACCGAAACTGACCGACTCATTGAGCACATCCAAATGGCTACAGATTGCCTGCTCGAAGGGGTTCCTACCGCTGAAATCGTGATTCTTGGCGATTTTAACGCTCACCATGCCGATTGGCTCGGCTCGGAAACCACCGATCACGCGGGAAGATCCTTTCACGACTTTGCTTTAGCTTACGACCTGTCACAAAATTTGTGACAGGTCGGTAATCGCAGTGACCATTTAATGGTCCCAGCGATTACGCGAATACCAGATGTGGATGTTCATAAACCCTCTTTGTTGGACCTCACATCCGGAGACCTATCAAGTCTCTGTTGACCCGCCATTGGGTTCATCGGATCATTGTGTGGTCCGGAGTACTGTGCCTACTACGCGCCCTCCTCGGCCCCGTTTTTCGGGTTGTCGCCGTATTTGGCACTATCGGTCAGCAGAGTGGGATGGGATGCGGTCTTTCTTTGCGTCCTACCCTTGGGGGCCTATGTGCTTTTCTGCAGGGCATGGAACTCTTTATTCCATTTTCTGCGGTGCCGATCGGTGGCAAGTCACAGCCCTGGTTTAAGCGTTCTTGCAAGGCAGCATCGCGTCAAAAGCGAGAATGCTTTAATGCATGGGCGGAAGCGGCGATATCTCGTGATGCCAATACCAGTGAACATAAAAAAGCATATAATTCAGCCTCCAGGTCCTTCAAACGGGAAATCGCTAAGGCAAAGTCAGAGCACATCGCCAGATTTGGCGAGAGATTTGCCCAACTCCCTTCGGGGACTCGAGCCTTCTGGCCTCTCGCCAAAGCTGTACAAGGGAATTTTTGTCAGCCATCCATTCCACCGCTGCACTGCTCGCCCACGCTGCGAAGGAGAAGGCTGACCTCTTGGGCTGTCTCTTCACGTCCAACTCGACTTTGGATAACCAAGGGGGATCACCACCGACGATTTCGCGGTGTGATTATTCAATGCCGGAAATCACATTTCGGCAACGTGCTGTTCGCAAAGCACTATCTTTGGCATTGAGAGTGTCCATGGGCGGCGGTATCACTTAACATCAGGTGAGCCTACTGCCCGTTTGCCCCCTATTTTATAAAAAAAAGGTGAACATAAAGATAGATCAGGCGCACTTGCATCTTCGCTGGGACCAGTAACACGAGTTGGTAGCCCAGTGTTTAAAATACAGATACAATGACAATCTATAATATCTAATAATTGATCTCCATAATAGTTGGAAAAAGTGCTTCCCCAGGATTAATGTTGGCAATTAAAATCACCTAGGACTAAGAATGGCCCTGGAAGGATGGAGAACAGTTGATAGAGATGAGTAAAAAATATTTACAATAGCAAAAATGACTGACAAGTCATCACCGAATGAGGGGAGTGGAAATAAGGAATAAGGGAGATTATTTTTGATGACTAAGACAACACCGCCATAGCCGTCAGGTCTGTCCTGTCGGAGAATAATATAACCTGGAATTCGAAATATCAGTTCCGGGCGAAGCCATGTTTCAGACAGAGTTGAGACAAATGTTTCAAATTTATTATGCAAATGGATTAAATCATTTTTATTGCAGATAGCGCTTCTGCAAATCCACTGGATTATATGTTCGCGTTCGCGACGCATAAGAGAATTTTAATTGAGCTAAGGAAGCAATAGTTGGGCAGCGTTGTTCGGTTACATTGTTGTCAGAGTTAGAAATGGTTTTTATTTCAGTCAAAAGTTGGCTTACATCAGAGATTGAGAATATAGTTTCATTATTGTTAAGGTTACTGTTTATTAAAGCAACCCCGTTAGAAGGAGCTGGAGTATCGTAATCCTTTATCAAATTCAAGTGTTCTGTTTACTTATACCTCATTCGTTTTGGTTTGGGGGATGTTGGTTTAGCAAATATTGTTTTCTTATAAGATCCACTAAACGACGGAATCGAGGGAGAGGAAGGCGATACAGGTGGTACAGGAGAATTAGGAGTATTTGAGAGTTTTAAAACTTAACTAAATCAGCAAAAGATTTTGAAACGGGATCATGCACTTTATTTGCTTCTGCGTATGATACACATCTTTGAGCCATATATAATTTTAGTCTGCCGTTCGTATTCTGGACAATTCCTGTTTGTAGCATAGTGTAGACCAGAACACAGACTGCAAGACGCAGCATCATCTTGTATGTTGCATGTGTCCCCTATGGCCTTGGCCACACTTGTAACAGCGGGGCCGAGAGTTACAATTAGACTTAGTCGGCCAAATCTGCAACAAGATGACCAAATCGGCAACAAGAATAGCACTGAACAATGGGTTATGAGTAAAGTTCGACGGGCAGAGCATTGTAGCAGACAAATACATGTTTAGGTAGGGTTTGACCATCAAAAGTTATGACAATAGTCTGTGATGGCTTCCAATCAGAAGGGGTGCTGTTACGCACTTTATAATTTAGACGTCAAATTTTTATAATTCCTCTGCTGCCTATAGGCAGAGATATATTGTCTAATATTTCTTCAGGCGACCATTCCGCGGGAACACCTCGCGCCAGGCCCGTTCGGGTCACATTAAATGACGGAATAAAAGCTTTGTAGTTATTTCTTGTCAGGCACGGTTATTAATGAATTCGTTTGCACATTTGTGGTCTGAGGGGAAATTCGGCTTCTGCCTATCCTTTTGATGCCACCATTAATAATGTTTTTAAAAGATTTTTTTTGAGAAAATACTCAAATTGGATGGGGTGCAGGGAATGAATGCTCATATCTCAAGAAACTTTTTGCGCATGAACTAAAAATTGCCCTACGCATAGGCCTCATAAAACGTTCGGCCTGTAGGATTTTGTGGAGAATGAGAACCGTCTGATGGAGGTGTTAGGTGCTGTTGGGTATTAACAGTTGTAGAATTTGCAGGGTCTACTTTGTTCTGAAAATTATCTAGAGCATGAGCATTCTTAACTATCGCACATATTGATACAGACTGACTGAGTATATATCTTCTGTATCTACACTGGATACAGAAGATATATACGAGAAGAGCCCCCGATATCTGGGGGATATAAACTTACCAGATACTGTAGAATATATACACAAATTTATAAATAAAACAATTAAATTAAACTACTATATATATATACTATACTATACTATACTATATAAATACAAACGGACGTTTTATACAAGTTAAATCAAATTTAAAAATTTCTCTAGAAAACGCCACGACCAACGTTTCTAGTTTAGGGGCTGAGCATAAGAGGGCGTGACAGCCAATTTTGTTACAACGACCTATAACGGGTGTCTGCTCTACATTATATTCCCATACATACCCTACTCTATGAGCCCGAATGTATTGTGATTTGTGATAGTCTAATATTCTTTGCGCGTTAATTTCAATTATTAATACTTGATAAAAGGATTTCGACTATTTGCGTGTTAATTATCTTTACAATGAAAAGAGGATATAAGGTGACCGATGTAAAAAGAGAAAAAAAAATTGGTATCGCTGCTGAAAATTTACAAGAATTAATTGAGAAATCATGCAGAAAGTTGGGGGTGAGTTTTTAAAACTTAAATATTTAATTTTGTTTGTAAATAAGATTTTATGTGATTTCTTTACATGAAGTTTTTTTAATGTTAAAAATATGTTTGTTGTAGTTCATTCCTTTGTAAAAGTCAGCCAAGGCTTGCGCAACCTTGACATATTTATGAAAGCCATGACCTAATTTAGTTTGTTGGTTTCTAGTTCAATGCCAGTTGCGCAGAATGCCGTTTATATGTAGCAGAAGACGGGACGCTCGTAGATGACGACGACTACTTGAAAACTTTACCACCACAGACACTTTTTATTCTATTGCTGAAAAAAGAGACAATGGTAAATGGTATGTTTTATTTATTAAATGTATGAATGAAGCAGTATCAATCTTCCATGGAAAGATATACTGCAAGAAAGAGCTAAATGAAATAAATTTGTTTTACAGACTTTGATTTCTTCTACAATATGATTAGATCTTCTAAGAAAGATTTTATTGATACTGGCCTTGCAGCTAAAGAGTTTCTTGATACCAATTTGCGAGAGAAGTTTTTGGTACTGCAGAGATATATTGAAGCTGCTGATGATAATAAAACCATGTTAAGTGAGAGAAATCAGGATCCACATTGGTTTGAAGGTTAGGCAAAACTAGTATATGAATCAATTCTAAATAGCTAATAAATATAGTATATACTTTGTAATTAAATTATTTTAGGTCTTGAACCATCAGAGAAAACTAAGGAGCAATCTATGTCTAAAAGGGTTAAAGAAAGAATGAGAGGATATTACTACAAGACAAAAACTGCATTACAATCTTCAGAATTATATGTTCATTCAAAAAACGGCCATGGTAAGGGTCTTGTTGATAATTTTCTTTTAGAATTACGGAAATTATTGGAAAGTAATAAATATAATGAAGGTTATTTCAATAGAAAGTGTGAAAATAATTTAAGATTATGTAACAAGACCGGCCTCTTTTTATGTGGTGGACTCTGGAATAATAGTAAGTGCAAATATGAAAATGAACATATCATAAACCCTTATAGAAGTCGTGAAGAACGTATAATTTTTCAGACATGGAACTTGGATCACAGAATTGAGCTATCTAGATCTATTATACCAGCAATTATTCAAGCATTGAATAACATTTATTATGGCAATATTAATTGCATAGGCTGTAAACAAAATATTAACTGTGGTGACATAAATACAGAGCGGTATTATCTGCAGATATTTACACATGAAAATTTAAAACTAGTGCATATTGTATGCCACTATAAAGGTAAACATGATGCTCCATCAAATATATACACACTGTGCCAGGAGTGTCTTGATCAGAAAAGTATTAAAAAATCAATTCAGTCTAAATAATATGCTAAAAAATGTAATATTTATATCAACATTAATGAGTTAGAATTTTTCTCTAGTACTACTCATTGAAACTTTCTATAGGGTTGACATGTTTGCCTATTCAATTGTGTTCATGTTTGAAAATAACATTTCAAATTTCTCAATAATTCAGTATTTAAAAACCATAGTGGTTTCTATTTTTAAACAATTCGTTATTTAAAAATATGACTGGTTTATGAAAGCCAAGGTTATAGTTAGCATCTGTTTCAGAAAAGAACCAAAAATAAGTATCCCAAATTAGAATTAGAGTTCTTATTATCAAAAAACTGTGCTGTAATCTGAATAGAGGTTTAATATGCCAATGGTCTATAAAACAAAGCTTTATTTTTCTTTTATACATTTTCTGTAGTTTAATATCCACATATTAGATACAATACTGCCATTATATTTTAGTCAGTAAAAAAGGGAAAAAAATATTAATATATTGATTCAAATCATCTATATAATAAACTATATATTTTTGTATAAAAATATATTTAGCAATATAGGGGAATATTCTTGTTATATTTATGAATATAGAGGAGGATGGTCAATCAATTTATTTATTTTCCTTTAGTATGTTTAAATATTTTTTTAGGCCTTTAGTTTGATTTTACAATGAGACTGTATTATTATTTACAATACAATAATTTTTATCATCTCATATAACATAAGGTTTAGAAGAATAATATAAGTTGATATATTTAATTAATTACCCATCAATTGGGTGATTGTCCTGAATCGCGTAGCCTTTTCTATGTAGTGATTATTTACATTTTTATTGTTGTTGTAAGTACTTTATTATTAGATGAATTTTTCTATTCCTTAATTGATCTCCTGTAATCCCTTGAGTTAGATATAAGTTAAGAGTTGTATGTCTTTAGGTACAGATTGAAACACTTTATTTGGAATAATTTGAAATTGTACCTCTGACCAATTATAATGCCATAGAGAGCTCCATAATATATATTCTGCTTTTATTAATTTATATGCAGAATAAAGGTTTCAAAAAGAAAATAGTACCTGTACCAAAAGTCATCATAAGACAATCATAATTTAAATATTTGACTTAAATGCTATAACGAATTTATAAATTTAGTTTTTACACATTTTAAAATATTTTTTTATAGTTATCTTGATGAAAAATTTACTCAAACACAGGGTTTTAGATAGCAAGATTTTTTTTTTTTACTTATTTGATAGAAACTAATGTTCAGTTAATCATTGCACTGGTTTATCTTATCATATTTGAAGATCCTTATTTCTATTCTTATTCCATAGAAATTTAAAAAAAATTGCGTGGTTAGTAATGCTATTCCTATTTTACTATAAATAATAGACTATTAACGTGTTACACCTGCTCCTTTCTAGTTTAGAAAAAATTATTTTGTCCTAAACATTTTAATTAGATTCTTCTATTTACCTAAAATCAGTGAATCCGTCATAAAGTTTTAGCTTTTCTAGTAGATTCAAACTTGTTTAGGGTTCCTATTTATTTTCTATAGTTGATGAGTTAGTTATGTCCTAAAGTGCACAAGTATATTAATTAAAATTCTGTACTGATACAGATTACTAATAAATATTCATATACATATTGATAAATTAATGTTTTACACATAAAAAAATAAATATATCATTTAATGCGTAAATAATTACGCAGTATCAAGATTTTTAAAAAATTGTTATTAACAATGCTTATATAGAAATTTAAAACTTGTTAAACTTACTGCCTTTGTTCAATTTGCATTAACATCATGATTTGAGTAGTGTTGTTCAAAACATTTTTAAACCTTATTGTAAGTTTAAAAGTAGATTTGTATGTGATGTGAATTGTAGGCTGACTTGTAATTAATCATAGATGCTTCCAACATAGCTTTATAGAAATTTGAGTTGTAGTATATTAATGTTAGTAGGCAAACAAATTGTCATAGCTCAGAAAAATATATGTAGTATAGCTCAGAAAAGTATACTGGAAGTTTTAAGATGTTTAATATAACATAGACAAGAATATAAGATTTAGTTATAAATTAAATGAAGTAGTAGACAATACTCAATTTAAAGTAGCATGCATAAGCACTATTTTTTCTCTTTTTAAAAAAATGCCATATGTTATATTAGATTTCTGTACTGATTTCATTCAGTATAGAAGTGGTTAGGTTAGGAGTATTTGGATTATAAGCTATCGTTATACAGTATTAATCCTTCTCCATTATTAGATCAAATTTAAGAAATTTGAATGTAATCTTAGAACTTAAGTGCCAAAAAGATAAGTTAAACTTTTTACTAGTAGAAAAAATGGCTTTTTTATCTATTTAATTTTTTTTATTGTGACAACCTACATATTTTGAAATAATTACATACAAATGTTTTGGTCTTAAATAAAGTTGAGAAAAATATTATATGAAGTTTTTTGCAACCTTACCTTTAGTTATATCTGAATATAATTAAAAAAACCAGTACCTATATGTTATATTTTATTACAATTAAAGTTAAATCTACTTTATCTCCTCTTTCTACCAGGGTTCTTTTTATTGGGATTTCTCTGTCCCCTACCTCCTTTAGGCTTCTTTGCTGAAAAGTTAGTTGCATTACCTTTACCCTTTGGTTTACCTTTCATAGGTTTCATACTCCGTTTCTCTTCTGATCTCCTGAAAAACAATAATACATAAAGAAAATGTCAAATAACTTTGATAGAAATGAATGATGAATAATTTTTGGGTAGCATTTTTCAGTAACCATGAGTCAATGTTACTTTTTGTTATAAAAAAAGCTCCTGTTAATAACAATACTGAGATATTATTCTCTCATTATGTGACATTTAAACCCTATAAATTATATAACTACTATAATCTAGTAAATGGAAATAAAACTTAGGACAATGTCATAACATGATTTAAATTAGAAAAGGCAACAGATTAGAAAAGAAACATTTAATTAAATGTGTTTTGCATGAAAACTTTTATAAAATACTAGCTGCCCCCGCGAACTTCGTTTTTCCTTAATGTGGTTTTAGTTAGCCTTAATACCGTGACACGAAAGAATAATTTCACTGTATTATCGTCATTATAATTTGAATTTGATTTACACTTCGGTCTAAGTAACACATAGTTGGCTATGCTAACACCAAAAATTAAAAAAGTAGAAATAATTTAATTTTATGGTATTTCATTTACTACAAAATAAATTTAATTTATACTTTAGCCTCAATAACACGTGGTAAACATGATATTGAATTGTAGCTTATATGACACATTTGCCGGTTTACCATAGGAGTGCCATCTTTTGATTACTTACTCAATCCAGTCAAAAAGTATTGACATCTGTTACAATCTTTTTGAGTTAACAGATAATTTAATTGTGACTGTCAATTACTTATAGACAAATAATTTGCAATAACATAAAATTGCGACTATAATTAAAGATCTAAGCTATCCTATCTCTTAAGTTGGACCAGACTGCTCACGGTGTGCCAATTTAATTTAAAATCGGTTAAGTAGTTTAGGAGTCCATCGTGGACAAACATCGTGACAGGAGATTTATATATATTTAGATACATACATATATGAATTAGAGCTATAACTTACTGTACTTGTTCTTCATGAATATGTTTTGAAACAGCTTTTTCCATATCAATTTTAGGCCGTTTCTTAAGAATCCTGTCAATGATACTCAGATTGTTCTCCTTTTCAGCAGCTGGAGTTGGCACTGGAAGTTTTCTCTTTCTTTCTTTTCCTGGAATGAGCTCATGGACTCCCTTGCCCCTTGCATCTTTTTCTTTTGGAAGTTTATCTTGGAATTTACCAAGAGATGCTGTTGATGCCTTTGCCACTGAGGTGGCTGTGGCCAACTGTAAATTAAAATATAATTTACTTTTTATGTGTATCTTATAATCTGCTGATTTCATACTTGCTGATGACATAAAAACAAAAAATACCAGTAACACCACCACTTTAAATCTTTATAATGCTTAAGTCTTCCTATAAGATACTCAGTTCATTTAATTAATAACATATTTAAATAAACCATCTTTGAATAAATTTAAACAAATTTAAATATTTCTAATAATATATGCCACACCAATGTTATACATCTTAATGTGTAGGTAGGTACTTGCCTAATAAATAAAACGAAATATAATATTAATCTAAATAGATACAAATCCCAATTCAAAATGTTCAATTTCATTGTTGGTTACATTCATTTAATGTAATATATATCTAGTGCCACATTACTCTCTTGCCTTAGGTGCTCTTGGATAAAATTGCAAATTAAAATATATTAAAATACCTGCGTGGATGAAGCTTTATCAGATGTAATTGGTATTCCAACTCGGGGTATTTTAACTTTCCTTGCCCTAGCAATATTTTTCAATCGTTGTAATTCATTTTTAGCTACTTTTTCTGATTTCTCTGACGCTTTTTTTTCATACATATCTGTCATTGGATCTAGGTTCTGAGGAACAGGTATCAGCCAGTTCTTTTCTTTTTCTGCAGCAGCTTTTTTGAAACTGTTAAAAAAGGCAACTAATTAAATGTATTCTAATATATAGTATAAAGTTTTATCTATCATGTCATAGCCTAACAAACACAGCCACAGTTATGATGTGACTACTTACCCATATAATGGTACCCATTTCTGTAACTGTTCATCCCACTCTAACTTGGACTTCTTTGTCTTAGTTATGCCCTTAGCTTTAGCAAATTCTTGCCATTTAGTTAATGGTTTAGGTTTTGGCACAGGTTTAGCTCTAGGCATGACAGTTGTTGGTTGTGGTAATCGAACTACAATTGCCTCATCTATTCTCTCAGTTGAAAGCTCCCATATTTTATTTAATAAGAGCTGCGTATTGTCCCGAGTTAATGATTCCAAGTAAGAATCTCTGTCTTTTTCTGATCTGCGAAATAACATAAATATATAAATATAAACTTAATTACTAAAAAGAACAAGCACAAATATTAATATACTAACTTCATAAGTTTAGAATCGAGATCATTAGTGTCAAATGCAACGAGCGTGCCTATATCAAATTCGACATCCAGGTGTTTTTCAACTGTAATAGGTTTATACTTATCAGCCTTCTGCTGCTCCCGCTCTAATATCTCGTTTACTAAATCCATTTCATGAAATGTAACCACAATGAACAATAATTGTTCAACAATTCACACTAAACCACATGTGCTTGAATATTTGTCAGAATCATACGAGTAGTTGACATTTTACAAGAAACAATTTATTGACAAAACAGGGCTAGGGTTGCCAGTCAGCAGTCACGCCAAACTATATTATAATTTATATGGCAATGAGCCATTCTATATTATACCAAATTCAATCTCATTATACAAACGTCAGATAATATTTTTTTAATAATTATGACGATATGTTGAAAAGAAAATAATCAAGTATGATATTTAAATATATGTAAGATAACCTTCTAGAATAAAACTAATAACCAATATAGAAGATAACCCGTTAGATTTTATTTATAAGTACTCTATGGTAGTAATACCAATATAATATGTGCTATCTAGTTACAGAGAAATATTTATTTCCGATTAAGGGTACTATGTAATCTGTATGCCTTGCCCTATAGGTAGAAAATATTTAAGAAGTTGCAAGCGCAGAAAAATTGAACTTGGTAATTCTAACAATGTCAAGATAGTATTTGAACATAGATTAATCAGTAAATAATCTTCCTAGTTCTATTTTTGTTAAAAAAAAATTGAAATTATATTAACCCTTAAGCTTAATCTGAATAGTAGTTCACATATAAAATGACTGTTGAATCAGAGAGAGCATGTTGCTTCAAAACCGAAAATAAGTTCATTGTTAAAAGTGGATGTAAAAAGCGGATGTGGAGATCATTGAAGCAAATATTGGCTGCAGACAGGGTTTTACCATGGCCGGAGGATGCGGTTCTTTGTAAGTTTCAATTGTCGTGAAATATCTATATATCTTTTGCTGCTTATATACTGTTATTATATCTGTCAATTGACTTTAATATTTTTCAGATTATTCAATAAATGCCCCTCCAACATTTAAACCAACTAAAAAGTACTCCGATATATCTGGATTACCAGCACCTTATATGGATCGTCACTCAAAACTTTACTATAGTAATGCTGAAGAGTTTGCAACTGTTAGAAACCTTCCAATGGATATAACAGCAGGATATTTACAATTAAGAGGAGCTACAACAATTGTTGGATAAAATACAAAAGCATAAATGTATTCAAATGGCAATGCAGACTAAATAATACTGAGGGCTTTTGAATATAACAACTTTTTATTTATCTAAATTAAAATTAATAACAAATAAACCATTTTTAGCATTATTTTCTTTAAACCATCTTCCTGATTTATGTTCCTGTCCCACTGCTGCATATAACTGTTTACCATCACTAGTAAAGTGCATACTGTTCACAAAACCATTTATTTCTACATTAAAAATAGGTTCAAACTTTTTATAAGCATCACATATTTTCCATAACCGTATATGACTGTCATATGATCCTGATGCAAAAAGATCCGAGTTTAATAATGTTGTAAGACAAGTTATCCATCTAGGAACCCCATTTTCTGACCCATGAGCTTCTGGTATTGAATAAAGTGGCTTCTTTTTTAATACACTCCATAAGCAAATGGTCCCATTATCACTACCTGATACAAAATGTTCTTCATCTAATAACTTGACATCATCTAAACTTCCTTGTGGTCCATTAAATATTAACTGTGATTCTTCAACAATTTTCCATATTCTTACAGTTGTGTCTCTTCCTCCAACTGTAATTGCTCTTTCTCTTGTAAGTGCATCAATTGCAGTAATGGGAGACTGGTGACCAAACAAGGTCTCAACATATGCCATTTCACTTAATGACCAAATTTTGACTGACCTGTCTTTTGATGCCGAGTATAAATCATGTGTGTTTCTTCTGAATACTAAACCAATAACTGTTCCTTTATGTCCTTTAAATGTATGAAGGTGTTTTAGTGAATGGGGATCCCAAATTTGAATATCATTGGACTCGTCTGATGTTGCTAAATATTTTATATCAGTGGTAAGAGCTAATGAAGTAATTCCTCCTTTTATAAATTGTGAATGTGTTTTAAAAGTAACTACCCCAAGTTTTTTCTTCTCTTTTATGCCCCATTTAATAAAAGTACCACTTTTGCAGCCAGTAAAAGCATATTGACCATCATTACTTAGACATATAGATGTTAATGTTAGGCGATGTTCCTTGGCGCGAATGAACCGAATATCATTCTTCGAAGGAGCAATATACATACTAGCTACTTCTATTCGTAATTTACCTTTTTGTTCTAAATAGTCTCTTTGTAATCTTTTCTCTATTGCATCGTCTACATCTTGGAGTTCAGCTCTTTTAGCTTCTTCTTTTTCTATTTCTTGAAGATATTTTTTCGCTAATCTAAGCTTTTTTTGTTCTGCAGTTTCGTGATCACTTTCAGATTGGTCAGCGTCTGAGAATTGTTTTATTTCTAAGTCACTGTCCGAGGATTCATGACCGTTTTCGAGGTTAGGTGCATTTGGTTTTTTGGCCTTCTTTTTATTAATAATATCGCTTTTTCTTTTGTGTACTTGCCTAGATTTGCCTTTAAGAAAAAAATTTGAAGACATTGTGAATAGATTTTAATATAATTATGAACTTTAATTTGAAATACACAAGTTTACACTTTCATGTATGATATACACGGTTGACGGTACACCACGTTTAATTGAAGTTTGATTTTGTTAATTGTCAAGTTCTTTACTAACAAGTACAAAGCTGTCATTTTTTACCATAGATTAAACAGCTGGTTATTTAGGATGCAAACGGCGAAGCTCTCTGGTCTAGCTGTTCGAAGTTTATTAGAAGTGACTGAGCTTTAGCGATTTGATTGAACATCGATTTTTAATTAACTGTCTAGACTCTAGAGATTCAATGAACTGTCTAGACTCTAGAGATGCAATTAACTCTCTGATTTAACTACTTTGCTGCGAAATATGCAATGCTACGGTCCACAGTGAATAAGCAAATTCCCGTGTGTAAAAAACTTCAAAAAAATTATAGCAGCGCAGGCAGTGCCGAATTAAGCCAGCACAAGGCCTGTAGCTAATTCTAACAAGGGGCCCTTGGTTTGCTTTAGGTTCTCAAGTTTAGGATATTGAATAAAACAAAACTGTGACGAATATTTTTTTCTGGATCTGGATCGACAAATTGAGAGATAGTAACACTAACAATATAAGCTTCTTTACGCAAATAATGCTCTATATATAATATATGGGCACCACCGACCCGCGAGACATTTGAGAAAACTCAATTAAAAAAATATTACATTAGGTAACTTATCACGAGTGACAGTGCGATCAACATCCTTTGATGTTTGCCGTCTTACGGCCAAAACTAATATCCAATCTCAATCCCATTTTAGCCTACTTAGATCGACAATTCAATCCATTTCTACAGAAAAGCATGCCAATATTCATATCATAGATTGAGTTACCAAACTATTTTTTCAACCAATCCTTCAGAGGACCGATAAGAGATTGAAGATTGCCCTCTGTATGAAAATTAGTGTTTACACATGCCAATAACCTATATGTCCATTTTGACAATTGCTCAGATTGGCCAAATCAATTCCGGATAGCTATCCGGGTTATGGCTTATGGATCGATATTACGATCATCCAACTTTATATTCATTAGTAAAATGTGTTCATTTTCGTCGTCCTCCAGTTCTCGTGATAGGGATTTGGAAGTTTTAATGCAATTACCCGATTGGGATAGTGAAGTTGTTGGTGATATATCATCTACAATTGATAAGCTAGCTTACGAGTATGTTTTTATACACCAACAGAGTACAGAAAAATTACATGAAATTGCTGGATTTCCTCGAATTGTTGCCATTGATTGCACTCATTTACGAATTCAATCATCATGTAAGTAATTTATATATTTCTTTTAACCTTGTACATTATAGTATGAAGTTGTAATAATAATAAGCAGCATTATTTTCTTTAGGTGACGTAATTGGTGAATAATATCCTAATTGAATAGGATATTTCTCTTTAAATGTACAGGCTGTGTGTGATGCAGAAATAAAATTTATTAATGTTGTGCCCCATGGCCTGATGCCGCTCATGATGCAACAACTTTTGTAAACTCAGTTCTACAAGTTAAATTGATTGATAAGAAGCTAGAACTTGATAAATGTGCCAACTAAATTAACAGGTATATTTGTTTATAGCTTAATATCATACAGGTCTACTGAGAAATCACTGGATGGTTGTTAATAGTGCTTACTCAAATATACCATATTTATTAACACCATTTCTCTGGCTGACCAGAGATATGATGAAGTACACATTAAGAATAGGAATACTATAGAGAGGTAAATATATAGTATAATTTAGAGTATTAATAATTATACTATGTCAAAAAGTTGCAAGATATGTGACCCAAATGAAACATGATGTAAGGTTAAAATATTTGTCCTTTTCAGAATATTCGGAGAATGGAAATGTCGCTTTAACATTGTATTAACCACTAGCTAAAGTTCAAGCTATTATTATTGCCACAGCTGTTATGCAAAATATTTGTAAGGGTTATAATTTGAAGATATACCGGCAGAAGTTTTAGTTCCAACACTTGATACAATTTCAAGTCAAGAAGTTAATGAAGGAAATCAAGACATAACTGAAAGAACAAGCCTTATTCATTATTATTTTTGGAAAATTAATATAATTCTAGCAGAAACAAACATGTTGTATTTAAATGTCCTTTTGTACATATGAAATAAGAGAAGAAATTCAGTTAAAATTTTAATAAGTTATGTAGTTAATCTACCTATAAAATTAAATTATTATTTATTATAACCATGTAATGTAATGAAATATTAGTAAAAAATTAATAAAAACATGACATAATATAAAATTTATTTCATTACATTCTTATATATTACTAATATGTAAACCAAAACCTATAAAATAGTAAACAATACTATGCTAATTAATAATATTCTCTACAACCAATTACTTTCTTAACTTTTCTTTTTTTAATTCAAACATTTCTAACTAAGACCAGTTTTTCATTAGTTCTAAGTTCTTTATTTCTTAATATTAAATGTTTGTTTTTAAAATTTACATTTATTAAATTAGTCTATAATTTTTGTTTAGGCATATAATATTTTGCTATTGCTATATTTCATAATTTTTTCCTTTGCTACTTCTCTTACGAGCATTCTTCTTTAAATTCTTTCATTTTAGACGAAGTTGCTGCGGTAATATCCTGGGACAAGTGGTAGCGGTGGCGTTTAGTCGCTGCGCCAAGCGAATCCACTCATCGTTTTTTCATTTATAGCTAGTGGCGTTGGTGGCTTTCTTATTAATTGTTTTACTTTCTTGTATTAGGTTAAGTTAAAACGTGCATTGCTCCTTAGACAGAGGTCGACCTTTTACCTAATAAAACACATTTATATAACATTAATATGACAAAACACTCTGATTTCCCGAATCAGCGTCATGCAAATAAAATAAACCAAATACTTACGGTTTCAACAACCATTACGACAGAGATTATAGTTGTATAATTTATAATATTATGTTAATTTGTACTTAAGCAAACCACACTTATATTTAGATTTTAGAAAATAGCGGGCACAAAGATTCATGAAGCCATGGGTTGACAATTGTCAGTTATCACAAAAATGAAACGTTCCGTTCCGTTCCTTACTAAAATCATATTACCACAAAAAACATAAATTATCATATTTAATAATATAAATAGAGACCTTTAACGTTTATATCAGTAGCTATAACCAAAAATATTTGTTACTATAGATAAATAGTCGTACTTATTTTATTTTATTCCTAAAACAGCAACTTTTAGTATGCTTGAACAAACATATTGCATTTAACGAAACGCGGTCGAGAGGGAAGGATCACGCAAAAGATGACGTGCAATCTATTGTCGAATAAACAATCGGGTAGCAAATGTGTTATATTGGCATGCAGATTGGAGATCGATCTTTAGATATGAATTAATCCAAGATTAGATTTAGACTTAGATTGAGGATACGTTATTAATTTTGGGCGTTACTCTTTGATAAGGCGAATGAACAGAATTAAATGTGCAAAAAGAGGATTTGATAGTCCTTCATTGCATTATCCACCAACAGAATTTGTGTTCTAAGTCTATTCGACCCCAGAATGTTTTGAATGTGGTAGTAAAAACCATCAACTTCATTCGATCCCGAGGGCTTAACCATCGTCAGTTCAAGGCGTTTTTGGATGAAATATCAGCTGAATACAACGACATAACATATTACTGTGAAGTCAGATGGCTGAGTAAAAGAAAAATGTTGAAACGGTTTTACAAGCTTAGAAATGAGATAGCAGAGTTTATGAAAACCCAAAATGGATATGTGACTTAGCATTTTTGATCGATCTTACAGGCTATTTGAATGATTTAAATTTGAAACTTCTAAAACAAGGGCAGCTAGTAAATTATTTGTACAGCCATTTGCAAGCCTTTCAGATCAAACTACGCTTGTGGGAGTCACAGATGCTGTCTGGCAACAGTTAATGGTATAACAGTAGAACCTATACCCATCAGCATATCAACTAGATTGTTGAAATGGTTCAACACGCTCTTTGCTTATGAAAATATTGCTTATGCTCAATATGCTGATGAACTCAATTTACTGTCGGAACAATTTTCGAACAGATTTAGCGATATCAAAAACATGGATGACTGTTTTAGTTTATTTGCTACTCCTACAAAATGTAATGTACAATATGCTCCAATACACTTACAAATGGAGTTGATCGTGATTCAAGAAATCTCAGTCCTAAAATTCAAATTTGAAGATGGTAGAGTTATGCGATTTCTACAAAAAATATCTAGAAAAAGACAATTTTCCGCAGCTTACTTATAAATGCGAACAGTTCTTTTTATTGCTGAAAGTTAATAAATCAACACATCGTACTAGACTGACTGACGATAATTTGGAAAATTCTTTACGTCTTTGTATAAGTGGAATTAATCCAAATATCGATGTATTAGTTTCCCTAATTCAAGCTCAAGTGTCTCATTGATTTAACTTTCGTAGTTTGTAACAATTGCAAATTTTACGATTTAATTATAATGTACCATTTTTTAATTTCATTTTGAAATTTTAATAAATTGTACTATAATAACATTGTTGTATTATTTCATGTCTAATATCTATCGCAAAAAATATTATCACTACTTTAAAATGCACTAAGTGCTTTTAAACGCGGCGAACGTATTTACACGCTAAAGTTTGGCTCTCAACATGTCAAAGGTTGCCCATACCTGCTCTATATATATTCAATGAAGTGAGTTGATTTATAATTAAACATTAGAACATTACGGTAAAAAGTTTGTAAAATACCTACTTATTTTTACGATTTAACGTGACGAAATCGAGTATTAGATTTTTAAGTGGAAGTGAAGCAAGATATAATACTTTGTTACTGGTACGTTGGAGGGCGGGGCTCGTAGCATTTGCTACTCTTGCTATATGGCTAATCCGGCACTGAGCGCAGGGGGTTATAAAGCACTACCTGCACCAAACTCAATCCAATCAGGCATTCTTCTTCTACATTTTACTTCCACGCCAATTGAAGAATTTTATTTCCTCCACAATTTATTCTAGCAATACATCTGTTTCTCTCTTTTGTGTCACCTCGGTTTCCGTATCTGAAGTGCTTCGCTTATTTGATTAAGTTCCTTTCCTTTATTTTAAACAAATGTGTCAAATAAGACATAGTATATTAGTGGTTGCCTGGAAGAGATCGCTCGAAAGCGATAAGGCCGCCAGTTGCTCTCCTTTTGATTTAATTATATTCAGTTTTTTTATATTGTAACGTTACGAAGTGTTAATAAATATATCTCCACTAGGTCATTGTGTAGATCGACGTTTCTCACGTAGGCGGGCCGTACTGCCACGCTCTTCTCGGAATTTATTTAAATGCCCTATAGAACCACCACTAGCAGTGTTTGCGGTTTGTCAACGATTAAACTTCGGTCTTTGTAGGTATCTACAATCGTTAAGGGCGGTATATTCGCCATAGAGCAACCCCTTTAAATAGTTTACGTCTTCATAAGTCGTATTGCTGTGTTGCATGCGTCTGAACATCACATTACTAAGCGAATAACATAATTAGGAAACAAAGAGTATCACCTATTGTCAAAAATGTTTTTAAGATGCACTATTATGACTACGACAAAAAATGACACCGTGACGGAACTTAAATAGGACCGTACAGACGTCTATGATATAATAAACGATTCTAAGTTACTGAGCTTGAAGACCTCCCGTAGAATATTTTTTTGCAGCTGATGAACCCATCTAATTTCTAGTTGCGTTCGATCTACGACTTTTTGGCCACACTGTAATTATACAGTTAACTATGTATCTAGGATAGTATAAAACACTATTCATTAAAATCCTAGGGTGCGGTCCCAGTTGATTTCGTGTATTTTGGCGAGGTGTTATATATGCCTTTAAAATAAAATAAATTAAGTTTTGCATAGGATTTTATATCAAGGAATGACTTCGATATATGTAGTTATTTATTTTTGAAAAAAAAAACAAGTAAACTTACCCCATAATATTTTAGTTAAATGATTTGTAAAAGTAAAGTTTTAAAAATCACTAAAAATGTTTAAAAATGTATCAATGTATTGTAATATAGCACCAATCAATTTTGTTTAAATATATTTTAGTAAGTTTACAAAGTATAAACTGCATTAGTTATATAAAATAATTTTAAAAATCAAATCACTAATAATTATAAAATTCAACTATCAAAGCAAGTTTACCAGAAAATGTGATAAAAAAAATTCAATGTAAGAACCTATACCCATCAGCATATCAACTAGATTGTTTAAACAAAGCCGCCGGTAGGCCTCCAGACTTGACAATCCATAATGCATTAGATATATTATGTGCTTTACCAAAAGATGGATGTGCCCGAGGGTGATGGTTTATGGAACTATTATAGGTATTAAAAATATTTATTACTAATAATACTTTATTAAAAGAAAAAGAATTAAAATAAACCTAGGTACATTAATTGTGTCCGCAACTGTTGCAACTTCTTTCTTGAACATAATTTTAAAGAAAAGGTTTCAATTTGACAGATGAATGTATTAGTAAGCATATTGCTTTACACCTTTTCCTTAAAATAGTGTGACCTTTGAAAGTACTTAAAATAGCAGGGAGGGGGTCCCGTTATACCGAAAAACCTAGACGCGATCTGCAAACAACAGGAAACAGCACAGCAAACTGCATCAGCAAACAGGCCAGCGGCACCACCGGCCTGCCAAACAAATCAAAATGTTAGTCTCTGCTTATGTTATTTGACAGAACTAATGAAATTTAACTGGCACTGATGATTGTGCTAATATCCAACTGGTATTAACACAATGCATTTTGTGAATTGTTTGAAAATGAAATGAGTATGGCTCCCCTAGGAGCCGATGCGTGTCTCGGTTTGTCAATAATTATAAAATATTACTCATAACTTATGTACTGCAACAGCAATTCAGCAGTTGTCAGCAATCAGCAAACCCACCCCCCTGCACTGCCTCGCTCCACGCGCTCGCCACGCCCTGAGCATACCAACACCAAAATTAATTCATTACTTTTACTTAACCGTAAGAGAACATTAAGCTAATCAAGAAATCAAATAATTACTATTTGACCTTTTTTGTTCATTTAAATAATACACAATATGTAAAAACATGTTTGTAAGTAGTTACCAAATATTGTTGCTTTTTTATCATCCAATTTACAATAAGATGCCAAAAATTTTGTTCTCCTGAAATAAAGCTTCTGAAGTTCGTAATAAACTGTTAGTAAGTATACATATTAATAAAGAATTAAATTTGATTTCTACTACATCCAAGGTGATAACTTATATAAGTTACAACTAAAGCTTTATTTGAGATAATCTTAAAAACCTCAAAGTACAATATGAAAAGATAACTTAAAACTAAAAGATTTTGTTACATGTTTGCCACTATGTTCATCATAGTTATGTCTGAGTGCTTATAATAATTGAAGAATGATAGTACCTTAGCCGAGACTGCTTAAGATGGGACAAGTGCAGAATATCAGCTCAGCTCACGATCGGCACTCAACCTAAAGATATTATAAATCATCACATAACAGAATTAAGTTTTATTATATTTAAAAAAAAATCTTATTCAGGAATGAATTTATATAACCAATGATAGGCAAATGTGAGTATTCTTGAACAATGAAAGTCAAGCCCAAGTTTTTGTAAATATACATGAATATCCTTTTTTTATTTAGTCAGATTCAGCCTATTGAATTAAGGAATATTGTTTATATAGATCAACTAGTAAAGTTCCTGATCAAATGACTACCAATGTTGATACTTACCATAACATCAATGCCTGGATCTTGAGCGGGACCTGGAGCGGCTGCGAGAACGTCCCCTCGAGCTCTTTGAGTCTGAGCGAGACCTTGATCTGGAGGCACGGGAACGAGACCGACTGCGCGAATATGAACGACGCCGAGAACGGGATCTAGACCTGGAGCGACCACCACGGGATTTGCTAAAAATACACCATCACCAAAATAATATACGGTTAAAAAATGTATGTTTCCACCATTGATATCAAGTTTATTCACAGGCAACAAACAATTGCCCCTGTATAAGTAAGTTCTTCCAAGTAAAAAAAATTCTTAAATAAATCACTTCAACAATTATAAATAAATAGGTGTATATAAATATGCTTGCAAAATTTATTACTTGTTATTTGTTTTTAGTAAGTGCAAGAAAGGTACATACCTGCGGCGACGGTCGTAACGGCTTCGGTAGGGTGACGACGGTCTTCCATAGCGAGCCATCTGGACACGCAGTTCCCTCCCGTCTAACATGCGTCCATCGAGCGAGTCCAAAGCCTCTTCAGCATCACGTCTATCAAAGAATCTGAAATAAAAAGCAATCATCACATAACCTAGAAAACTATCACGTTACGTCATGGAAATGTTTGCAACAATAGAATGAAGATTTACCTTACGAAAGCAAATCCTCTACTTTCTCTTGTATATCTGTCTCTAGGGATGTATATGTCGCCAACATCTCCACATCTTTCGAAAACGCGGCGCAAGTCGTCAGGTGTAGTTCGGTATGTTAAATTGTCCACTTTAAGGGAAACCATCCCGTCAATACGGGGCGGCGGTCTTCCATAACTCATTTTTGTACAATTTATATACTTTTGTCGAGGGCAACAAAAATATTTCAATTAATGTGCTGGACCAAATTAACACTTTCCAAAATGGCGACGTAAAACAATTCCAAAAAGTAGCGTCCGATCTTGTAGATGCCAAATCACAAAATAACCACAGACAAGAAGCAAAACCAAAAGTTAATAGATTGCTAGTGTTGCCAACTCCTGACTACGAAAGTGCGCTGAAGGTTGCAAGGATGCAAAAAGCGCTAAATTTCGTTAAATAATTACACAAATAGATAGACTTTCAATGCCTGTAAACTGGCAATTAATATTTTGGATTTTACTTAAAACTAAAAAAAAACCTAAACTTTACTTTAAAACTATTGCCGTAATATAAAACCGTAAAAAACTTTATCGCTATGATTCAAAACTGCTTTTTCTCATCAGCAACATAAATCCGATTAAGAAATATGTTGTATGTGGTAAAATGTAAGTTATTTATCCACATAAATTGTGAAGGATAATGCTGTTCTTCTCTAATGCTACTTTATGTACGTATACAGTAGCATTTTACATGTATCAGGTCGCTCTATAGTATTTCGGTACCACCAACCAACTCTGATTTTCTTCTCTTTGGAGTAGAGACTTTTGGGCCGTACAGTTCAAGTGCACAGGTGCTTATTAATTAAAGATTTAATTTGGTGCTATAGTACAAATTCCTCTTCTGAGTTTTTTTTTGTAAAATGTTGTTAGTGAGTTTTATAATGTTTGGTATAATCCATGGTCTCAGTTTTTCTTCTTCATTGTCATTGCATTTCTACTTCCTCGCAAAGTAGTGACATTATGACCACATCTTCGTAATATATTTGCATTTGATGTTGCCGACTACCGACTGACAAACGGACGAAACAGTCGCGCCAAAACATCAATCTTCATCATAAACTTGATTCGGACGCATATACCCTATGGGTACCCTAATTTATCCTGGCTGCAAATAATTTTAACATTTTATATTGTGCTTGTCTTCTTTTAGCTGTAAATAGGAATAAGACGGTTGTCTTGGTAACGAAATTTTGAGTCGGTGAAAATCATGAAACGATATTTATTTAGTATTTACTAATCACCAAGTGTATTTTATGCTTCATCGTGTTGGGTTTCTTTATAAATTTCTTTAAATTATTTTTATGCTACTTAAAAATTTAAAAAGTTAATATGCCAGATAAAACTAAAGGTGTCAAGCAAGTAAGAAATAAAAAACTTCTTCCTGATTTACGTAAAGAAGGTGAATTATCAAAAGACATTGTTTTATCAACGAAAGAAAAACACGGAGTACCTACAGGGTCAAGGCTTTATTCGCACCATACTTTGGCCAGTGTGAGAAAATTAAGCTTCTTTCAACCTTTTTTGTAAGTTTTAATGTTACTTATTTATTAAAGTACGCCACATCATATATAATGTAATTTACAATCTAATCTATACTAAAATACATGACAATTATGGTAAATTGAAAAGATTACACTTCCAATTTGTCTTTAGCAGTAAGTATTTGCTTATCAATGCGGATTGGGTACCAGGTATGCGCTTAACAACGTTTTTTAAAGAAGTAGTATCGTATCTGAACCGTATTGTTATTTATACTGAAACTCGACGCGTCGAGTTTTATTAAAATTAGCTTATTATATAGCAATGTGTGTTTGATTATAACGTTTATTAATAGTTTACCAGAAGACAGTTTGGATATAGTATTAGCTGCAGTGTATAACCATTCGACGGAACGATTCGCAGACAAAGAGGACTTGTATTTACAACCAGAGACTATCGGGTGCGATACATGGCGTCGACTTAGGAACACTTATGATAAGCTTCCACCGGTTGTAATACCATTGGTTAGTATATACAATGAAAATCATATAATAATAAATTTATTATGCATTTACAAATTATAAACGTTCTGCATTAATAATTGTCGTAATAACAGGTGTCTCAAAAGTAAGTTTACATTTATTTAGTTTACGTTATGTGAAAATGTTAGACGACGTGTTCTTGTTGCCTGAACTTTAAAACGTTAAAACCAATACGTCTTTGCTACGAGTTCGTGAAATTTTCTCAGGCAAATTGATCTCCAGGAGAGGAGCCATAAATTTGCCTCCACGCGGTCCACGCGGATTTAACCCTATGGACTTTTTCTTATTATCTAAAATGTAAAGTCTAAAGTATAAGCTGACTTCTCTGGCGCAATTGAAAGAAAATTTCCGTTACGAAATGGCGGCCATCAGCGAGTCGACGTGCCGAGCCGTCATAAGTAATTTAATCGCAAGGATCTAGATCTAGACGGTATTATTCACGACTTACTTTTTCTTAAATCGATCAACTAAATATGAACTTTCTTTCGAGACACCTTGTATTATGTATTTTTGTACAAGTTTATCGTTAAATTTGTTACGTAGTTACATAAATAGATATTTGTTCCGAAGCATTAGAGCCATCATACTTCTAAAAATGTATCAAATGCACAAATGAGTTTGCTAATTAATTGTATATTGAAAGGGTCATCCAATGAAACGTGGTGGTATTAAAGAAAAACGATCGCCATTCAGCGTGAAGCTTATGAATTCTGGAGTACATTCGTCTCAAACTAATCCTGGTTACAGCAGACAGGCGGCTGGCGGTGCTATATTCTTCTATTAATGTGTATTTTATGAACATTTTTCTAATATCCCAACGATCGCTAAACTTTAGAGCAAAAGACAATGTTAAACGTTATATGTATGTTGTTTATTGGTTTTTAAATATTCTCGGTAACTTGACAGTTGATAATAATTTAAAACTATAATAAAATTGTTATGGTTCAGTGTTTGTTTCAATTTATACACACAGATACAATTATTGAAAGAAATTATTATATAATTATATTTACATAAATTAAAAAAATTCCTTTCAATGTGTAAAAGCTATGTTAACCAAAGACAAAAATTATTGATCTATGTTTGCGTTAACATTTGCGTGTATCGAATTTAATGTTTTCAAAAAGGTACGCAGATCTATTTGAGATGTAGGTTCCCTTAATCTTGTACAGTATTTTCAAATGAGTTCATAATTTTGCATGTAGTCTTTGATTATTTGAATGAATTATGTATGTATTTTCTGTAATCCTACAATAATACACAAACTACTACATAAAATAGTTTTGTAAAACAATAATGTCTTTACACTTCTACTGCTGTATTAACATTGAAACTGTTCCTTTTATAAAACCTCTTTTTATAAATTAAATACAAAAATATGATTGTGATATTGTCATTTAAAAATCGCAGACAGCAGAGTATTCGAATGCCAATTAAAAAATTTTTCTAAATTTAGTTAGTGCTAAATCACTTTTTGTTATTACTGCTTATGGAGTTTACGGATTTGAATGGTAAGTATAATTAAAAAAGCGACGAAATACCTACTAACTAACCTAATATTGAAATAATTTCTATTGCCTCAGAGGAATCATGTAAGAAATCACGTCGGGTCCGGTCGTGGTATCTCTACGAACAATTTAAATCACTCGAAAAAAGTCAACTGGATGCCGCTCGAAAGCTCAAAGATAGACCATACCAAGAGAGAGTTCTTCACAAAGAGTTGAATGAGCGACGATCAAGAAGAAGATTGTGCGACCAGTTTGGATTATGTCAAAGCGAGACCGGATTAGGCCGAAATGGAGAGCCATCAAAAACCCTTCTCAGTACCAGTACAGGCGATTTCTATGAGAGTTTCTGTAAGTTGCACAATGATGAAGGCGATATATATAGTTGTGATGATTCTCAGTCGAGTAAAACGTATCAAGAATGTAGAGTTACTTACAATGATGACTTGAGCCACGTAGAAAGCGTCGCTAGCGTTATACAAAACTTTAGCTATGACGATAATTTAACTGATAACGTCAAGGAAGACCTACAAAGTGTTCAAAGAAATATTAATATAGCAGAAGATATTAATCTACAGCTCGAGGCAGTTAAAGAAAATTTGGAATGTATTGAAAAATATACTAAAATGTGCGAGGAAGGCCAAATATCTGAAGGCGAAAGCTTTGATTCTGTTGTAACCCGTGAAAAGAAAAACCTGGCAGAAAGACGACTTAAGACAAAAAATAAAAGCGAAGTTGATTTTTTTTTGTCATTTTGGCCCAAACTAGTTCAATTTTCATATAGAACAATGCAATTGAATTGTGGTACAATTTTTCTAATTTTGTTTGTTCTCATGTTAAAAAATACTTTAATCTTAATGTTTATAATAATTTTACAGGTAATTGTTATAGCGACTATAGCACACAGCTTTTGGTTGCCATTCTAGCGTGTGACATGCTTCGTCGCGGATTAAACAAAATGTGTAATATTTTGTTCCAATTTAAAAATGTCAATATTCATGATAAGATTAAATCATATTGAATAATATGTAATTTTAGGTTATGTTTTACAGCCATTCATTTCACCGGTAAAGTTCTCGCCTAGTGAGCCGAAAATTGATGCAAAAACTTATAAAAATGTAAAATATAGAAACGCTAAAATACGGAAACCATTTATTAAGGTATTAGAATTACTAATCGTATTTAGATTATTTTAATGCATTGCTAGTACTATAATATCTTAATTTAATATTTTTAGTACTTACCCCTACATTGTTATCAAAAGAACGGCAAAAGAAATCATTCTGAAGGTACTAACTGTAGGCATAATATTCACGACAAATCACGGGGCCAAAGCGAACCAAGGGGACGAAGAGAATGGCGTAGTCTTGCCCGATTAACGAAGTCCGTTGAAAAATTAGAAAAATGCAGTAGTTTTTGGCCCAATGACTTAAAATCAATTTGTAAAGGCCAACAAATGAAATGTATGATGGATTCCATGGTGCAACTATCCCAACAACTGGATAATGTTATTCGCGAAGTCGAAAGTGTTAATTGTTCTTAAATTTGTATTTTATTTATTTTCGTCAAATTTATTTATTATATTTTAAATACGAAACCGTCTGGTTATTATGCTCTTGATACATCTTGTCTATCGGCAAAAGAATTTTCATCGAAACAAGTCGTTTTCTACGTTTGTATTAACAGGTCTTGATAAAAAGCATGTTAAGCGACTACTTAAACCAATGTACTATACAATTTTAAGTGGAGATTTTGTTAGGTTAGAAGTAAAAAACCATTTAAAAACGAATATGTAACACTTTATTACACTGTGTCGTCTGTACAACAGCAATTTGACATAACAGATTTTATAAAAACGATTTTAACATCGGTTCGTCTATCAAATCAAGAATGCACCCTGCACCCACGCAATTCTTATTTCTAATGGAAACAAGCTCTAGCAGAACTGATAATCATAAATTTAGTAGTGTGAATTAACATTTTCATATCTATGTAAAAAGTGCATTTTACAAAATTACTGTTAGAACTGGAATTAGGCTAGTCCCTAAGGAAGCGATGTATAATCTATGGAACAACATAAGCTATGGAAGACCATAACTTAATCACAATACCTATGCAGATTTTCATTACACACTTTTTTGTTTTCTGTGAAAGATTTTGTTTATGAATTATTAGAATACATTCGTAAACAGTCAGTATTACTAACTTAAATGTATGCACATTTAGAATATGAATACAATTTCAGTGAAATATATAATTACCTTAATAATAATGTTAACTAACTAATTTGACAGACGAAAAATATAATTTACTTTTAAGGGCCGACTCTTATTAACCATAGTTTCTTCTTTAAAAGTAATGTAACTTTTTTACTACTATTTTGGATGACAGACAAAGATTTTAAAATAGTGATTTTTCATTAGCGTCAAATTAGAAAGCTAGCTCGATAGGGCTGTTCTACATGGAATAGCTAAATAATAATAAATAATAAAACGCAAAGAGTATTTGTACCGTACTTAATAATTAAACATGGCAAGGCAACGATGGAAAACGGCAACACTTGTTGTAGTTCGACCACATGCATTTTGATCCTTATTGACCTAACTGTGGTTAAAAAATATCAACGAATACAGCATTTACTTTATCCGCCTTGTTAATTAATCTAAGACTTATTATTTAAAATTATAAATACAGCGTTTAAGTAAAATATATTACTTTTCATAGCAAATTCAATTTGATGAAAAGATAAAATACGTAATAAGACTGATTTAATTATTATATAAAGTATAAGTATAGATGTGCACTATCTCTGTCATACAAACGTCTTCATAAATTAACCTGAAACAAGTGCGACAGAGATAAACATATTCGACACGGTATTGTTAATTATGCAATAAATTTAGATGCTCAGTGGTAAAGTATTTTAAGACCATACAATTTATTAACATACAAAAATCTAACTACGGTACGTTTAATGGCTGATATACTACTATTACAGATAAATAAAGAATAAGTAAAAACACAATATACAGATAATTTCCAAATTTTGTAACTCTTCACAAAAACCAGCTTAGTTGTTTTAAGGGACATAGAGTAAATCCCTTTAATTAAGCTAGAAACATGGAACCTGGGACACATTTAGAAAGCCAACAGCTAAAACGAGCTTAAAGTGATAATTAAATTCATTCAATACGAAGTTTATAATGTTGCAATTATTCCTACATAGACATTAATTCTTCGTTACATATAAACATGCTAATTGTTTCATGTATACAATTAAAACAATTACTCGACTATCGAATCGCATTATAAAATGGCAGTGAATGATTAATCATTGTTACTTAAGGAGTCCCAGGATTTTTATTTGAATACAATTGATATACATTTGTTTCTAATAATGATAAAGCTGCTTGGAACATGGAACTCCTTGACATATTTACAATATAAGGCAACGTTAAAAATAGTGACTTCGTGTTTGATGGCATTATTGTCATGACATCATCAAAAGCATTCACGCTTGTATCTTCAAATTTATTTATAAATAAATTAGTTAATGTTTATGGATTTGCAAATACACAAGTACAAATCATTTAATAGCTATTAATATAGGATGAACAGGGAGGTAACATATTAACTTTAAAGAAAACTTTACTCACAATTGTACGGGAACAGTGTAAGAATGTTAAACACACTTATGCAGATATACGAAATCGTTCGATTGTGATTGGACAAACGGACGTAATATCATGTCGCGTGTGTACGCGTTCTGAACAAAAGCTGCCTTTGACCAATCACAATCGAATGGAACTTGTCGGTTGTCTTTTGTTTTATGACTCCCAGAGAACTTTAAATTAGGAACGAATCGATTAATTAAGTATTGATTCGAGCCAAAACTGACAAACTTGATGATGCGTGGTTCGCGCATTTACTGGTAGTAAAATACCTTAAAACTGGGACTTTTATAATAATGTTTTACCATGACATCAATCAATTAAAAACATTAAAGAATTACGTGTAGATTATATTGAGCCAAAACTTGGCAAGATTTTAAGGGTGCGTCTTACACGCATGTACTGGTAGTAAAAGATCTAAAAACTGGGAATAGTAATTTATATTTTTTTAAATTATTATAAATATTTTTTACTGGGATACATGCGAACCTTTAACTTCACGATACACTGGTGTCTTGTTAATCTTCTGGTGGATTATCAAAATAGTCGATTTTTGGCCGCGACTCCTGTCTAAGTGGTGCATTTTTGACCACTGCGGACGTTGAAGGTTGACTTCGACTTGCCCACGAATTGGTCGAAGTCAATGTCGCCCAACCACCAAAAGATCTGAAAACATAAATATAGTTCTTCTTATAGACGATTGCACCTATTTCCCGTGAACAGTGTAGGTTAAAAGAGGATGAAAAGGATATTTAATTTGTAATCCTACAGCCAGCAAAATATATATGTATATAATAACAAACAATTACACTAAAAATATAGCCAGAGATCTTTTTGTAGTTTAATATTATTTATTCCATAGATAATATTTAAAAAGGTTCAAAAAATTACAAAAGGAAACTAACAATAAAAATTATTCAATACATTTAAGTAAGTAGGACCGAATTTGGCTGTGTCGTGTGATGGTGTAAAAGTGAGTGTAAGTACGTGAGTGTATGTGGGGAATACTCATGATGCAGGTGATTTAGCACTATGGATATTCTTACATATTCTGTGATAACTTAAACAAGTCAATGCTTAAATATTGGTCGTTGTAGTCCAATAAATCGTATTGTTTTCCTCGAGAGTCTAAAGTATCAATTTGAAAATATTCACACGCGATTTTATAGGTATTAAACTTATTGTAGGTCTTATAGGAGATACATTTTATAAAGTCGTTTTGGATCTTTTCATTTTTTTCTATATGTACTGTGTAACTAGGTGACCACACCGAGCGACCATATTACGAGAGCACTTCTTATATACGTATAGTATAGCACTTTCATACAGTCGACATCTTGAAAATGTTCACTGACACGTCTTACAAAACTAATCTGCTTATAGGCTCTGTCAACTTTTGTGTCAATATGGTTAGTACACGTCATTTTATAATCTACCTAAGTCACAAACACAATCTACTTCTTATACGGATTTGATATTAATATTATATCTAAAGTTTTTATCTAATGAATGTTATTTTGGCACATTACATATTAGATATATATTCGATTTTGTCTATGATAATTACAAAGGTTATTCAAGTCAGCCTGGATGTTGTGACAGTTGTTCTTTGTTGATTTTTCAGTATATTTTTATTATCAGCGAACATAAGATCATAAGATAATTAGAATCTTTAATGTTATTATTTATATCATAAAGATATGCATTGCATAACACGGAACCCAATATATATCCTTGAGGAATCACAATGTATGTATATTAACGTATATAAAGTCACTTATAGCACTGTCAACCGCAACAGCTTATCTAAGATTTGTTATCGTTAGAGTTATTCCTAAGAGTTGGAGGTAATGTAATAGGATGGTGTAATCCACTCTATCGAAAGCTTTTTCGAAGTCTGTGTATATCATATCAACCTGTGCACCACTTTGTAGTATTATATATATAGGTTATCGTAAAACGTTTATAAATAAAACCATGTTCACCTGGAAGTGAATTACTTATTATTATATAAATAGATTAGGTCTAGAATCTGGTCAGAGGACTTTATATGAAAATTGTACTGAGTGAATCCAAGATTGCTGCACGATTCAACAAGATTTAAAACCGCACTTTGTAAATTTACAGTTCCAAGTCTATAGAAGGTGGGATCAAAGGTAGGAGACCCGTATAAAGGTAAATTGAAATCGCCAGCTTTAATTTAATGCTCGTTTGGGTATAATGAATAAATATATAGAAGAAAGCCTGTACAGGCTGTAAGCTTTACAGACTGCGAATGACTAGGCCGCTCTACCTACTAATTATTTTATTCACTTAATCAGTAAGATTATTTTGTTTTATTACATAGTTATAAAGCTAGTCATCTCATTATTTTTCACTTTTAGAATGCTTTTAGCCAAAACTCTTCAAAGTTTCAGCGAAACCGAACAATTAAAAATTATTTAATTTTTATTATTTTATTCCATGAAAGTTACGACTGCATGCCTATGCAGTCCCATTTAAAACTAGTATATTTTTTAAAGAATGTACGAGTGCGCCAAGGACCTATGAGCTTTAAATAATACAATATTATAACACACAAGTATGCACGTAAAAAATTGTTTAATACAATATGTATGTTAGGACTTACTTAGTAGCGGGAGCGGATGCGGGCGTAGCCGCTGGAGCGGAAGCGGCGCTACTAGTCGCAGCGCGTAGTATTGGACCTGGAACTCTTCGTTTACCAGCTTCACGAGCTAATACTTCCAACACGCTCATCGCTGGTAGCCATGACTGAAATATTGAATTATATGATCAGACCCATCCCCAAAAATAGTAGTAGATAGTGATAGCTGCCCCCTCGCCCTAGAGAATCGAAAATGAATATTTATCATTGTTCACACGTTTTATTTATTTATTGAAGTTTAACACATCATACACAATACTATATCTACACTATTTGTTACAAACGATATTTTCTAAAATATGTAACAATTTTGGTAAACACAGATGCTACAATTTTTTTTACATTAAGTTTAATAACGTGAGTTAACCCAATTTAATCAAACGTGAACTTATTGTATTTATTACAAAGTAAATTTATCATAGGCTACACGGAACACATAAGATATAGTTGATTTTTTTTTAAATATATTCATATGAAACTTCTGAACATCTAAAAAGTAAACAATCGTATCATAATCTTAATTTGTTGTGATTTCGACACAAGTGAACTTTATGTCTAAGTTAATTTTATGTTCTGCTTGTATGTATGTATTCTTTTAATCCTATCTAGTCTAGTATGAATTAATTTGCAATTGTGTTTAGTTATTGACTCATTTTACCTCAATTTGTTTGTATGAAAAATGGGTTTCTTAATTATTAACATTTTCCCTGTACTTTTACGTTAAAATGAATTGGGGCATTGATATCTTTTAAATAGAAAAATAATTGCCACAAGGTTTAAAACAATTTTAAACAACAGCAAAAAATACTAGTATTTTTTGCTTATTATTGCAAAAAAAAACCAGCAGAACAACGGATTAGATATGAAATAGGCACTTAACAACGCTTTCTTTAAAATTGATCCGGCTATTAACGAGCACATCAAGCTCCGGATAGGTACTGTTAAAATCCGTTATAATCGCGATCACGTGTTTTCACTTGCTTAAAAAATTCATACTTTTCCCATTCCCTGTACTTTATATTACTAGATATAATCTACAGGGCCCCGTGCCCTCCGTGAAAATTTCGACTGGCGACGCCATTGGCCATGACCACATAACCCCTTGAACTAAGCAAATAGCGTCTTTATTGCTTTGTACATAGCCTTAGTATCATAAAAATATTCTATGTTATAATAATCTATTTCTATTACTATTTTTATACAAATACTATAAGAAACTACTATTAGAACAAAGGGCTTGCTTGTCAAGGAATTAAAGAGGTTGAAACGATCAGTAATCAATTTGTTTAACATAAGTTTCTGTTTTAAATATATAAGTAAATAAATATAGATGAAGAACTTTCACCGAATAAATACAATTATCAAATAAATTTGAACCAAAAATATACGAAATCAAAAACAACAGTCTTGCAGTTTCGACACAAAAGCACAATTTATTTGTGAGAAAACACTTTTTTTTACCGGATTGAAGCTATATATTGTTATAAACTTATATTATTGTCACCGTGACCACGCACGCTGACAATAAAGCACGCGAAACGTCGGAAAGAATTTAAATTATGTAAAATAATTATATGTATACATAGCTTCAATCCGGTGAGAAGTATTTTCTTTCAATGTGTAAAAGCTATGTTAACAAAAGACAATACTATTTATTTGTGTCGAAACAGCAACACTTACACAAAAAAAAAACAAAGTTATATTTCTTGATTCTTACCTTTTCCTTATCAGCTGTGGCGACCACGTTGCGATTGGGCTCCGCGTCGTACGCGACGCTCTCGCAACCAAAGTGTTCGCACATTTCGTGAATGAATTGACGTTTCGGACGATTCATTGACGGGAATGAGTGGGCGCGTGTTTTTTGTTTTGACTGTGAATTATATATGTATAAATGTCTGATAAACTTGTTTCCAAATTCGAAATAGTCTAATGGCATTATATTAACTTAAAAAAAAAAATTAGTAAACTTAAATAATATTTTGTCTTCTTCCGTTAACTTATGTTTCAGCTATGATACAAATAGATTCAACGGCAGTTTTCGATGATTTTCCTAAAATACTTTTCGATCGATGGATCGTTTTTGTAAAATATATTTGAATTGACATTTATCGATGTAAATTTGCGAAAATTTGGATTGCAGTTTTTTTTTAATTGGATCAAGTACCTATAGACCGTATGACAATATTAAAAAAAGCTGTTAAAAGAAATCTTTGGAATAAAATAACCTTAGTTAAAAATATAGTTTCAAAACGTTAGTCACGTGACAAAAATGTCATTTTGTCTAAGCTACTAAAAAATTACCTTAGATGTTTATTTAAATCTGGACTGAGTTTTTATGAATACGGGAATATACTGTATAAGGCGCTACCACTACAACTCCAGGATTCCAGCGTATAAACTGAATAAAGAGTAGAGAAAAGCCAGTACCTTTTTAGCCAATTGCACCAAATCAGTGAGTTTTTCATGCACATGTTGAGCGAAGCTTGGTTCCCTAGCAGCCATTGCTCTGCACGTATCGCTGTACCTCGGCGCGAGTTTCGCGGACACGTCCGGGTTCCGTATTTGAAGAGCGAGCGCGAGTTGACGGCTACGGGCTTCTTGACGGCATTCGTCATCGCATTCTAGGCTATAAGGAAATTATTTCTTCATAAGGCACACTAAAAATACACACACAGTTATAGGAGAAAATAATATAAGGTCCTTTTGACCTCAAACATCTCCTCTTTGGTTAGAAATTCTATTCTTACATTTTGTAAAGCATTGTAATAGTGCATTTGTTTTTCGAAACCCATGATTCATTTCAATTTCCCGTTATAATTTTATTTTGACATAAAATTCGTAGTGATTCAATTGGAATGTCTAAGACACCCACCGTACTCCTCGGATCTTGCTCCAACATTTTTTTTTCGAAATTTTTATAACTTCTTGCTTATTATAATACTCTGCCACATTACTTGGAAACTTCATATGGTTTGCTACAACTTGGAGAACCTTATGACTGGGAAGATTATTAATAGGCAGTTCACTTATTTGCTTATTTGAAAAAAATGATCACAAAACAGATACAAATTCTGAGGCCCAGACCTTAAAGTTATAGCGCCACTAGTAGTAGCTTTGTCGTAATTTACAACAGCATATCTGTATCATAAGCAAGTTGTTTGCTTGACTCACGTTTTCAACATGGCGCTAGGCCGGTGTGCGTCTGACAGATCAACCATACCGCCTTCTTGAATCTTCGTCGCAGCCAGGGCATTTAAAATCCTGTAAAACAAATTTTCTGTGTAAAATTTACGATATAATGCATAATTGAGAGATCGTGATATATTGCCTATCACTCTTCATGTACTCCGGATGTACGTGTATATAAGAAATTTCATTGACAGAATATATAAAAAAACAATTTTCTTTAAATTAAACAAAAGGTCTGAATATAAAAGTAAAGCTGCTGGGTCCAAATTGCCCACGCAATCTTTTTCGGTACAGGTTTTAGGTACAGAATGATCCCTCACTTGGCAAAATCTCTAGCGTTATCGCAACAGGCTCTTTCAGCCTTCCTGCGTCCACAAGGACAAGTGGCGATAACAGCTCGCTTGCAATTCGAAGTGCTGGGGCATGGGCCGCCATTTGTCGCATGACACGGCCCAGAGCAAGGATGACCACAGGATGACCTTTTCTCGTTACACGGCTGGTTGCATCTGAAAAGTTTTTTTTTCATCAAACAGTGTGCACTAACTGGACCTTTTCACCGAGCGTTCGAAAATAGAGTTAGAAATTACCACCATTTTTAAAAATAATTAATTAATGTTTAAATTAATACGGCTCGAAGGACCAAAATTTACGTTTCCTGGGTCACCGAGGTGCTTTAAATAATAGAGGATATTTGGTTTACTTTATATTAACCACTCGCGTATAACAATAGAATATGAGCGAAATATTGAAGTGCTATTTGCTATGTACCGAATTAATTCCATTTTAACAATCAAAGAGAGTGCCTACGTCTGGTTATGCTCTTGGGGTGTTACTCCGACGATTTAGGAAATCGTCACGCTTATAAGTGATCAAAATATATAGGCATGACACGTACATACATAGGAAGTCGTCACGATTGTAAATGAAAAAAATATAGGGATCATCAAGCTTATAAAACTAAGAAAGCCTGAGTGAGCAACATGTACAGCCTTGGTTCGTACAGATACAATATAGATATAGTGTTGAGCAGGCATCCAACTAGTCACAAAGCACACTAACGCAAGTACTACTTCCAGGATCTGCGTGCACGCTCATATACAGGACTCCCAAATTAATAATGCGCTATACAGATCATCGCCAGCGGTCGTATTCCATATATTGTTCGAATGTTACGTATATTGTAACTGTAAACAGTGCATGACAATCTTTAATTACGTATTTAAATAAAAAAATGGTCAGAGAAGAAATCTATTTTGTAATAGTTTAGATGTATACAATAAATAAAATATAAATAATTAAGAAGAACTCACTTCTCAGTATCACACGGTCCCTTGTGGCAGATCTTAATACAAGTATGCTTTCCGCAAGGTAGCGGCTTTCCACAGGGCAGACCGCAAGAGAACTCCTCTTGGGAACACGGTATAGTTTTCCTTTCCTATGAGATATAAACATTATTAATTATTCCTTACGAACGGGTTTCTTAACTTTTGTCTTTTTCCATCAAATAGATTTTACGCTGTGATAAAAAGAGACGGATCAGTAACTAAATTTGTATGAATTTTTTCGACACAAACTGAACTTTTGTATACACATACAAATTTTGTCGAAGCTCCCAGTTCTTTTAATAAACTAATTTAGCTTTTGTTAATAACTCTCTTATTGATGAATATCTAAGAACGAGGTCATAGCATGAAGACATAATTTTTACATTTTGTATACATCAATAAAATATCACTTTTAACGCGTACTATATATAGTTTTATAGATTGTTTATGTTCTAACGACGCCTTAAGTACATTAACGAAGAGTTTTTTTTTAATTTTCCAAACAGAAGTGAGTCGTAACACTAATTAAGTGATTAAAGGAGGACCTGTATTTTTATTTGTACCCAGGTGATTTTCGTCTTTACTTTTTGGATTTATCGTTCCTTTTTTGTTTCTTTATAGAAGCAGTAGCCTCACCTGATGTTAAGTGAAACACAATGGACACTCTCAATGTTAGAAGGCTCGCGACTGCGTTGCCAGTCTTGTAAGAAATGCCTCGTGCCTCAAACTCACCTCATGCTTTCCATAACAAGTCTTGGTGGTAAGCACGACGCAGGGTGGACAGTCCGCAGAGTGGCACGAATGATGAGGCGGATGTCCGCAAGGCCGTTCCCGGCGACAAGGGGCACTGCACGGTGGAGGCTTCGCCCCACACCGGATCGGGGGCAGGATCACTTCGAGACCGCATTCACAACGGAGTTCTTCAAAGCCTGTAGTAGAAAATTCAGAATTGTTTTCTATTGCTATGTTTTTAATCCGCTAATTTACACCATGAGGTCGTGCGTAGGCCAATAGTACTGATATTTTATTATAAGTATTTATTCGCCTTCGCCCTTGATTTGTCGACTCTTGGTCTAAAAGTAAGTAAGTAAAAGTACACAATGCCAACAAGTGCACTTAAAACATCTGTTGTAAATCTGTTTGTAATCCTCCTATAACTGTACAATGATGAATATTGATGGAGATATACTCGATATTATGCGAAACAAGGTTTTCATATCTTTACTGTCCAGAAAAGTAAAGATTTTTCTTATTTCACATTGCTTGGAAATGTTACCTATGTTCATCGTAAATTATAATTTACTTATCCATAAAATCTTAATTATTTATTTATTCACACTTTGTTGCACAATCTTAAAACGAGTTAAAAAAAACATTACATTATTAAAACAAACATAAGTACACCGGGCGGCCATATCTTTTTCATTAATAATCGAAAATATAATAAAAATTGTAAGAGTTCAAAACATAGGTACAATTAATTAGTTAATTTACAGTTAGGTTATCGGTTATTTCTTTTAAATTATGTTAATGTGATAAGAAGAAAAGATAAAATGCTAAAGCTGTGCTTTTATTATGCCATTTGAGTGCCTATTTCTATACAGCTGATTGTGCAGTTTTTTTTAATAATAAATAATCTGAATGTACCAATTTCTTTTAAAATAAACGGTTTATTATAATTTACTAGACTCATTCATGTTCAGCAAGGTCGGCTTTGAACGCCTCTTTTTGGAGTCGCACTAAAACCACTATACCGCTGCTTATAAAATATCATACCAAGTCGTTGACAAGGCGCACAGTGTCCTGTGTGACAAAAGTCCTCGCATCGATGTAATTGACAGGATAAAGTTCGCCCACAAACCACAGCGCAGCGGTGTGAGGACGCGCAGCAAGCTGTGCGGCAGCGATGGCGCCCACACGACATTTTCTAAAAAAATATTTTTATATTTTAACATAAAGTTACATAATATGTGGGCTAAATGGCTCGTAGACCCTCTGGTGGGCTCGTATTAAATTAATATTTAAGATTTTTAGTTAGCCCTAACCTTCAAAGGACGCCTGTATTGTATTTTAAGTGAAGGAACTTTTTTTTTTTTTGAAAGAGGTAATCCCGAAACTGAAGCATATTTTGAGGCTAAAGACAAACCTTACTAGAAAAATGCTATCGAAAAATTGTGTGGCGGCTCCAATCGTTTTATCGCTCTATATCAAATCAAATTCTGTCAATAATAAACATTTTCTATGTTAGCCTACAAAATTATAAGCCCCCTGTTATAACTGTGAAAAGGTATTATTACGGTAGGCGCTGTATCAGTGATAATCATAAATGTCTTTATCGAGTAGCTTTACTCGATAAAGACATTTATAGCATATTTATTATTTAGAGCATAGTTTTAGCTTTCTTTATAAAAGTACAGCAAGTAATGAAGATTCTGTTGGCGATGGTTGGCCATGCGTGATACTCGTGAACGGGTGCTACTTGTGATGACTGAATCGTACTTGAATTCGTGTATGCGGTGATTAGTTATTTCGATTATGTATTTGCGTGTTGTTCCCACAAGAAAAGTAAGCGCGTTCTTCTATTTCACTATGCCTACTGCTGATTGAGGACAAATCTTTGTTTTTATTATTAATTACATAAGATATAAGCGACATCTCAATAAAAATTAACGCTCAATTGACACGATCAGAACATTCCCTGAAATATGTAATGGTGGCAGCTCCTTACAAACGTTGTGTAACACAAAAACTTGGCGATTAAAAAGAGTGGCGGAGAGTTTCTTGCCAGATCTTCTCTTCCGTTCTACGCCCTTGATTTAAGTACTGACAGTAAATGTAAAATTAGAAGCATTTATTATGTATTTCTTTTATGACGTTCATAAGTGTACATTGTGTTATCTAAATGAATAAATTATTTTGAATTTGAATTCTACAGTATAAGTTTAGATAATTATGGTAAACATAAATTTCAAAAAAAATTACACTCAACTATACAAAAATCTACATTACATTTTTATTAGCGACTCAACATATATAATTTTGCCTACCTTATTACATTTCTTCTGACAGAACACATTGTCATAAGCACCAGGTAGATCTTTGCAAGGCACATCAACAGTCGAGTGACCACAGCGGCATTGAAGGACTGTGGTGTTTGGACACTCGGGACATACTCCTAAAAGACAAGTATTATTTATAAAAAAATCATTTCTTCTCTTTACTGAGAATTATTTTTTAAACCTTTCTAGATAGTTTTGCTAAAAGGTCGCGTTTATTTAGCTGTGAATTTGTTCTCTGCTTTTGAGAGGGTTGTACGGTATCAGGCGATGGCTTAAACCGTACATACACCGTACGTGCACGGTCAAATTTCTAAAGCATGCAGAGGGCATACGTAGCTTGACTGTTGTCAAATACGTCATATTTCAGAAAAAAAATGGTTTAACAGTGTGAAATTTGATTCGATATTTTGGAATACGGGGTCTAGTCTTAAAAATAGATGGTGGGCACAGATCTCTGATCAGTTTGTTTTAAAAATTGTCGCAAAAAATATTTAGGTATTTATATGTTTAACGGATTAGAAACTTCATCTTGAAAAACAAATTTATAAATAAAAATTAGAAAAATAATTTATTGCCCCTTTATTTTAAATTTCATCTTTGTGGAAACAGTTGCTAAATTCAAACTCAACCTTTCAGAGAATGGACACCTGCAACACCCCCGTGTGTGTAGCTGACACACACGGGGGTGTTGCAGGTGTCCATTCAATGCTTCCTGTCCCATAAAAAGAGAATTACTAACCTTCGTGGCACTTTTGCATACAGAAATGCTTATCATTATCCGGTCCACAAATGAGTGGTTTAGCGCAGATATTACCACACAGCGGTATTGGGTCCGAGCAATTTTTGCGTTCACCCTCTTTTAATCTGTAAATTTTAGGATAAATAATTTATTCTTCATTACTGATACTATATTAAATTCTCATAAGTTAATTGTATTTATGCATTTGGTGTATTTTACAATACTAGAAATTTTGAAATAATTTTATATGGGTGAGTCATGGTAATCACCCAGAGATTGATTTGGAGCTGTGAGCTCTTTTAAACTGTCACAAATGTAACGGTTTTGAAGTCTTTAGTTATGTCTAAAACTTCGTTCTTCTGGTAATTACAATTTTCAAAAATGGATTTATGATATGAATGTAATATTTGTTTTGTTCAATATTTGTGTTATCTCTTCGTGTATGTCGTGTTCGCCTAAGTGCTAGTCATACAAAATTTTATTTTGTGATTGTTGTAGTAATGTATCAGCCGGGTCAATATAATAAAACATTTCATAGTACGTCAGGTCCTCGGGTCTCATATTTTGTATTTAACATTACACAAAAATTTATTTTAGTTATGTATATACTATAGTGAGAACAGTAATCGTTATAGTTTAATTATATAATGTATTTTTTAATTTAAAATGGTTTTATATCAAACAAATAGACGTTTTCTATACAAGTTTCTGGTCCTCTTTGAGTGCGTGAGTTCGAAAGTCCACTTCAGACACTATGTTATTTTTGTTGGCGTAATGAAAAATAAAATTTATGGTACAGTTGGCTTAGTAAGAAGGTACATATTATAATAATATATCAGCCTTCAGGTTGTGTCTCAGGTGCCCCGATTTAACAGTTCCGGACGGAAATATATCACCATAGACTCGTGGTGTCACAACAGTACATACTAAATAGTGATGTTACAACAGACTGAAGTATTAAAACAAAAATCAAAGTACATACATTAAAGTTTAGCAAAAGGGCTCCTGTGACTATACTTACTTAGTGTTTCCACAGGGACACGTTATAACATTTTCCACACTCCGTGGGCATGTGTTACAAGGTGGTGGATGACATTCGTCCCGACATACGTGCGCGCCGCAAGTGAGTACGCGCGCGCACGCAGATCCACAAGAGAATGTACGCTTATCACCACTTTCTGGCGTACATGGTACTGACTGGGTTTTAGCGGCTGGGCAGTAGCATACTAGAAATAATACAAAGGAATTTTACAAACACCAATATTTTGAGCAAGTTCGTTTTTACTCCAACATAAGCCTTGACAACAATCATTTGAAATATGTTATAGTGAAGATTTTTCTTCTTCTATTTTTGTAGAAATATAACTTTTTTGTAAGACGAATGTCGAATGCAATCTTAATTTATTTAAGAATATTGGATTATATCTTAAATTGTAGGCATATAAGTCTATGATTGAATTAATAAATAAAATAGTGTCCTTAACTTCGTTCAATTTGAGCACGTTGGATCAAAGACAGTAAATATAGCTTCAGGGTTGGTTAATAGGCACAGGTTGTACTATACGATATTCCAGAAAAATATACGATTTGGCGGATTATATTCCGCAATCAAAAATTGTGACAGCATATTTTAATATAAATGTAGTTTAGTATTTTAATTTATTTGTTACCTTGTTCCACGATAAAATCGCAAGCCTCGCACGGTCCCTCGTGACAATCATTCGCACAGCTATGAACACCGCAGTTAAGTTTGCGACCACACTGTCTTCCACACTCCTGTGGCAACTTGCTACTGCATAATACAGACCGGGATTCTGCACCACAGCCACATTTCCTGGTCAATTGTTATATATATATGAACATGGTTATCTTTCGAATGATGTTAGTGTAGATACGCTCATGCCAAAAAATTATATAAATAGATGTTATAATTGTATAAGATAATACGCTTTACAATAGTTCAAGGTAAAGATAGTCTGAAATGATAATACAAATTGGAGAACCATAGATTGACCTTAAAATTACGTAACTAAAAAATGTATTTTAATTATTATATATAATCCATTATCTTTAAAAACATTTATACCTATAATTTCAAACAAAAAATGCTTAAATTTCTACCCAAATTATAACTCTTTAACGGAAGGTAATGTATTTTCAAGCATATCAATTATATTCAGCCTGCGATGTTTTTGTAGGAGAGGTTAAGGAAGACCCTTTGAACTATTTGCACAGTTACGACGTGGCCTAGTATTATTGCAAACCGATAACTATTATTCAAGTATTACTAGGAATGTTATCTAAGACTGTTTTGTCTATCATACACGTTATTAAAATGTTTGGATTTTAAATGCCTATTACCGATTGTTCAATTCTTTTTGATAGTTATTCTGAATATTAACAACTTACAATTGAAATATCTATTGTAGATAGCAATTGATTATTAACTAGCAAATATATAGCCCCGGCTTCGTATGAGCAACCGTGACTCTTGTCATAGCGTCGTGGTCAGCAATGAAACATGTGGAGCGGACTATCTTTCCACTGGTTTCTATCCAGAGCCTCTCTTGTGGCAGTATAGTTTTGAGGACGATTAATTTGATCACATGATCGGTCCATCTGGTTGGTGAACGGCCACGTTATCTTTTGCATTCTGTGTTAAAACCACGATCAGTTTCTCCAAGTTCTCATCGCCTCTGCGCATCGTATGAACCGTGACCCGTAAATCTTGTAAAATAATATACCTGAACCTATCATCAATTTTTCTAGACATTGGCTAAAATCGAATTAGATTTTGAGTTTATCACTAACAGGAAGACCGAAGCGGTGGAGGACTTGTTTGTATGTTATTTTAAAGTTAGTCATGCTTATAGCATTACGCTACAACTTATTTCCTCTCAATCATATTTTTTTAATTTTGAATGCAGCGTTTGTAATTAACGTTCCCATACGACAATTTACCAACTTACTTTAAAAATCTGACAACCACCACAGAGTATTAACATTTTTAATATATAACATAGCTTTCTATTGGTTAAAAAATTTTCAACTAAATACTTGATAATATAAATATTTGTTTATGCTGCACTTCACTCATATATAGCATGTGAGAAACGTTTTTTTTTAAATGAAAAATTTGAAAAATACTTTAGTTCGAGAACTTCTTGGTTAACATTGGTATATATATATATATATGGACAACAAAATTATTTAATTAGAATATCCCACATACTTTGCAATAGTAGCTTGGCAGGGTGGGCACGGTCCCGGGTGGCAAAGCAAAGTGCATGGATGTGGGCAACTTCTAGGTCTTTTGCAGGCTTTACCACAAGTATGGGCAGTGTTGCCACCTCTCTGGTAATCAGGATTACGCACTGCACCACACATGCATCTATACTCTGTAGGTATGTCTTGGCTGGTGTTTTGACAAGCGGGACAACGCCATTTGCCCTCTGAAATTAAGACAATAATATATTCAAAATATCGTATTCAGAACTAAAATTGATTTAAGTATTAAAGTCATTTATGACATCTATCAGTTGTGTCACAAATGTACCCATGGTACATTACCTTTTAACTTGACTAAAATGAAGTATAAATAAACTGTCTTCCAATTTATCAAGGTGTTTATGGTCAAAATGTTAACTATGCAAAGTGGAAATTACCATTAAAATAAAAATTCACAATGACAATTAAATTAAAAAAATGTATTAATTAAAAATTTAAATTACATATATATAGGATTTTAATATTGTATTTTATCTAATTTTTTTGTCAGGATGTATATCAAATTAAAGTTGATTATTGTTTGATAACTATTTTTGTTAAAATTTATCTTAATATATCAACTCACCAACCATACTGCTAACAGCCCATTTTCTAATACACCGAAGATGCATAACATGGTAACAATTAGTGCAATACCATACAGGATCCAATTGTTTTACTCTTTCACAGCAAACCAGGCACTCTAGTGTACCTTTATCAAGTTGTTCCGTCAGGCGCTCTCGTTGTGTCATTTCTTTATTTAAACCTGTTAAAATCATACACAATATACTCGCAACTAATACACATAAATAATTTAAGCAAGAAATATTTTTCCAATCTTAATCAATAACAATCAATCTAATCTAATTATTTTAAAATATTGTGCAAATATTCATACCTGCATTATTACTAACTGTTTTTTTACTTCTTGCTGGACTTGGTACATGGTTCCTTCCTTTTTCTTCTCTATTTTGAAGATATGAATTTGCATATTGTTCATCTTCATAGCTGTAACGTTCATTGGCTTTAAGCCGTTGAGTTCCAGCCCACCGTTGCCTCCCAGAAGGCTCCCCTCTCCCATTTCTTACATCCTGGCTATCTTTAGTTTTGCTACTGTTATAGAAAGTTCGACTAGGGTCTGTATCTCTACCCATTCCTTTAGATTTACTTTGGCCCCCTTCTCTACGATTATCATAACGGTTTGAATCACCATTATTATAATTATCATTTCTATTTTTTCTACTATAAGCATTAGTATCATTATTTCTAGAACTTTGTGGATAATGACTACTTTCTGGCCTAGTATGATTTTGACTATTATTTTTATCATATTTGCGATTTTTATTATCGTAACGAAGACTCCCATTGCTATCATGTTCTTGGCTTCCTCCATTTTCATATCCATTTGTATAATAGGACCTATTTTGTGCTGTATTTTTGGGTCGTTCTCTCCAATTTTTAGAATCTGATGGTTTTGCATGACCACTACTGGATCCACTGCCACTGTTTTCTATATCCAAAGGTTCATTCTGTATCTCATTAGGCAGATTATGTTCTGTTTGTAATGAAGAATTTTTAGGAATAAATTCAATGGCAGTTGGAGTTAATTTTGATTTGGACACCACATCATTGGTATAAATATTGCCATCAACTGGAGGAATATACTGGTCTTGACTATTGGTTTCATAAGATTCAACATTGTTTGAATAACTAGAACTAGCACCATATCCAAAATTGGCTTGAGGATTTACATTTGTTGGTAAGTTTTGATAACTATTTACATTATTATATTGGTTAGGTGGATAACTCTGATAGTGGACATTACTATACTGGGCTGTGTTGACACTAGGAACTCCAGACTGTTGCATTTGCGATAGAAATTCATTAAAACTCACATATTGATTACTACTAGGATCCATTTGCCTATTGTAATAAACTTGACTTCCGTATTGACCATTAGGATCAGAATTCCATGTATTTGGAGCCTGATGTTGACTGTTGTAATCATATGTATTGTTCCACTGAGACATCACGAAGTGTAAATTTTGTTGTGAAAAGTTGAGATTAATATGGGTTTGATACAAGAAACTATGTGGATAGTGCGAGAAAAATTACTTTTTTTACAGAATATTGATGATATCAGGCCGAAGCCTGAGGCTTCGGGTGAAAGGTGCCTAGTCTACCTGAAAGAAAAAATAATTATATTTCGTCATTACTTTCTCAATTTTGAAATACGTTTCACGGACATGTGGCACTTATAAATGTATAGTACTTGTCGTGCACTTACCAATAAGAGAACTTTTTCAATACACGGTTTGATAAAAAAATCTCTATATAAATAAAAATTAAACAAAAAAAATAATTTTGCAATTCAAAAAATATATTTTTTATGATGAGATGTGTCAAGATGAATCGGTTTAAAAAGATTGAGGGGTAAGGGCAAAGGGAACTGAATTTAAGGCTATATGACAACTGACAAAACGATAGATATTGTAGTGTAACCATAGATAAAGATATCAATACTAACTTTTTACTAGATAAAAAGCCAATAGTCACTGCTTTGCTTCACTTATTTTTGTTTAATGATGTCTCAGCCTTTAAGGATGCATGTTAAATATATTGATAAAAACTTTTGATAAATTTGGAATATATAATAGAGTTGATTACGCTGCATCGATTGGAAAATATTTCAGAATAAAAGCCTCATTGAACTCCGTGTTATTCGTACCGTAGTCAATGCACGGTCAAAAAAAGATTTTCAGAAACTTCATACATTTTGTCACGAAAAAAAAAACCACTGTTGCCGATTTCCATATTATGGAGGATTTGTGGTAAATTTTTGACGTTTCAGAGTGTTCTGTGGACTGCTGTTGAACTCAGTACTCGTACTCGGCCACAAATATCAAATTTGTGCTACAATATAAAAATTTGCGTATTAATTTTATTGAAAATTGTAAATTATTAATCAAAATGACAGATTTTTTTCATGACAACAAATAAAATGCGAATAGAAATGATTGGGCATTGACATTTCCACATGAAAATGAACCTTAAAGAATAAATAGATGTACTGTGGATTTGACTTTACATACATTCTTAAAATCTGAAAAAAAAATCATGATGTTACCAACTTTAAAAGGTAGTCTTTTCCATTTTCTGACAAAGAATAAAATTGGCTATTCTTTTAATTAAATTATTATTAGTCTGTGCTTAGTACCGAGTAGCATTAATATTTCATTTTACCAACCAAACATTACATATTTTGTCGGTTCCCGCCAATTTTAGTTTTCAAGAGTAAAACTTTTTTTATCCTTTGTGCTTATTGTTAACATAAATTATGTCTTCCGTGACAAAGGAATCTAAAAGTAATTTTGTATCAGAAGCGATTAAAGAATTTATGAAGTTCAAATCGGAAGAATCCGAAAAGGAAAAAAATAAAAGACCCCAAAAACGGCGAAAATTGGTGACAGAAATAGACGATGATACAAATAATGAAGACACACAAATTTGCGGCGAATTTAAACAGAAAGTATTGAATAATATGAACCAACAGTTAGTTTCAAGGTAATTCTTTCTTATTTTGACGTTCTGGATTGATCAGAGTCGGTATGAGATTCAACATGATAAAACAATCAAGAATTTTTACAGTTAATTACAAAATAAACCCAAAAAATCCTACGACCATATACATATTAGTATTTATTTTTTAAAATTAAATAAAAACACGAATAAGATTGATTGCATTGATTTATTTCTCATTTGTAAAATATAGCAGCGCGGATATTATATATACAATCTATAAACTTTCAGGAAAAAAATTAATGATAGTTTTAAAAAGAACCTCACCGACATATCACGTAGTTTGGAAGAAGATTACTCAGTGCTAAAGAACAATACGAAGGAGTTAGAAGAAGTTACCACTGCTTCTATAAAATGCCTGTATGAAACGACATCGGCTATAAAACTAAACATTAGCAATTTAAAGGATTTGGAACAAACGTTTATAAATACGTAAAGTATCTATACTTTTATTTTATACATAAAAAACACTAAATATGAAATAATTGGTTAAGTATATTTTTTAATATTGCAGAGTGAATATTTTTTTTTGTTTTTTTAACTGTCTGCATACGTTAATTTCCTGAACTACGTACCTATTTTAAATTTTTCTCGTTCTTAAAAATATATCTTTATTATCCTTTATTGTAAAGCGACTATTGCGTTTTGATCAATTTTTTGTCCGATATCAGATAAAGGGTTATCGGATTTCAAAGTTGAAATAATTTCGTTTATAAATTGAATAGATACAAATTTAAAATGTTATTAGGACAAAGTCGCAAATAATGACTCGACTGACTTATTTGGGCGGATATTTATTTTTTTTAAAATTATAGGTGTGATGATTTGGATAAAGAACAAACATCACAAATAAGCCGATTAGATCACGATTTGGACAAAGAAATGAAGGTAGTTAAAGAAAAATTGATTTCTGCAGCTAAGAAAAATTATCTAGAGATACTGCAAAGATCTTTCCATGAAGCAGAAGCAAGCCTTCAGAATTATTTTTAATTTATTCATGTTCTTATTTTCAACTTAGTTTTTTTAATAGTAATTTTATTTGTCAATAATATTCAATTTAAAATATGTAGTAAAATAAAGTTTTAAAAACAATGAAATAAATACGGATTTCGTACAATTCAAATAAGTTATTTTAAAACACTAACACAGGACTAAAAATTATAAAAAAAAATGGTTTATTTTCTTATTTTAAAAATATCATTATTTCTAAGAAGTTTAGTAGGGTAAGTTTTAGACATTCTAGAGATATGGCTGTTTGAACTATATTCCATATATTTTGTGCTAAACGGGTTAACTTTTATATTGGTACCACCCCGTGCTAAATCCTAATTCCTTAACAAAAGCTGACTAAGGGCCCTGAATCATACATCGTAGCAACCTTGGCATATTTTTCGTTTAATTGCATGAAGCGAAAGCAGTGACAGTTAGCTTACTACTATATAGTAAGCAGGTTGTACGTTCAAACTATTAATGTATGACTACTTATTAAGATACCATTATTAATGAATTAAGGATAAACTGTTATGGGGTGCGCTGCTAGTGTTAAAGGAACTGAAACTCCAAAGGTATCATAAATTTTGTGCTATTCATTATTATTTTATTCAAAACGATTTCGTTGAATAATGTAATGCAAACCTTCATTAGCCTGCAATTAAATTTTAAGATGTTTATAAATAAAATTTGATTTTTTTACATACATTACCTATTACCAAAAATCTGAACTCGTTCATGTTTCCTTTTATTTTATTATTTGGACCGCAGTTTGACCACACCGCAATTATCTGATGCCCAGAGCCTAAATTTTGTAGCAATAATAAAATTCTATGTACAACGAAGAGCTAGATTTTTTTGGATCTCTTATATTTAAGAGATCAACTCGAATAATTTACAATTTTCTTGCATAGTAATAATAAAAATATTTTTTACTCGCTGTATTGCGATACTTATTCGTTGATCGAGGAAAGCACCAGTTCTGGGATCACCGGTGGTACTATCTACTATGTGCCAACTTAAATCTTTAATTAGCGCCTGTGCACTTTAACGCCACGGCCCAAGAGTCTCTACTCCAAAGGGAACGAAGTTGTAGGAAAGACTTATAGTTAAGCCGTTTATTATTTTCGGCCTGCTCTGTAGCCGAGCTGTTTTGTTTGTCCGAGGGAGGTGAGACGGGGCTGACGTGGCCACACAAGTAGCATCCGCCTATCTTCGAAGGGATCAACGAAAAAAAAAATTAAGTTTTTGTTAATTTATTTCAGTCGAATAGTTCATTTCAAATATCATACAGTAAGGATGAAACTGTGTTGTCTGCGTTGGTGAGATTTGATGAAGAAATATCGTCGTGTGAGGGGTCCCACCCTGTTCAGAGATTGGCTGTCACCTCGGCCGAATTACGGAGTATTCAAATTGTGATTATACAAGAAAATATAATAATAAAAAAACGCTTAGACTAATAATAATAATCATACAAATATACGAAAAGTTTTTAATTTAAAATAAGTATTTTAACTTGTCAACCAAAAAAACATTGCGGACATTGACTTGTTTTAGACTTAAAAGTAAACAGGTACTAGGTGTATGTAACAAGACATCTATACCTGCATCTATCTAGTACAATGATGCTAAGATAATAATGCAGGGACTCACATATTGTATTATTGTTTTAGGAAATTGCTGAATTTGACGGTGTTCCTTCTGAAGTCACTGTCGCTAAATATGCAAAGACGATACATCAGGTAGAACTATTATAATTTGATTACATTCATAAATAAAAAAATATATACAATATCTAAATATACTTCGCAGATGTTTGTAGCCCTGGATTTATACAAACGACCAATGTTAGCTGCTGAGAACGAAGATTTCGTAGCTAACGTCAACAGAAAAGTAAGTCTTTTCGCATTCTCAGATCTGTAATAAATTTAATACTGTTTTAAAAAATCAATTATATTCGGGTCAAGGCAAAATAAACAAAAATAATTCAAAGTGATGAATTAACGACTGAATGACTGACTTATTTTATTTAAAAAAAAATTAAATTTTTTTTTTGCTTAAGAGTCTTTTCACGACAAGTTTGTTGAATTTTCGCTTTTAATTCTTATGATGTATTGAACTCTAGTGGTGTATGTTTATTTTGTTTCGTTGTTATGGAATTTAGAAATAAATACAGCGTTTGATACTCCGGGTATATTTGTCTCAGTAAAGTAGTTAAATCAGAGAGTTAATTGAACCTCTAGACAGTTAATTAAATGTCGATATTCAATAAAGTCGCTAAAGTTCCGTCAGACAAGTGACTGAACGAAACGTTTAACTAGTTTCCTAAACGTTTCTAGGCAGCAACACTAACCTAATCTAATCATTTACAATAAAGCAAAACACACCGAAATAACAAATGAAATAATCATGGCGGAGTCTTGTTTTACCATCTTGTTTTATATTGTTAATCAACACGCTGGCTTTCGGTAAGACAGATAGTTAAACGTTTTCGACGCTGCTTTATTTAAATCAAAATGCTGGCGACTTGATTGAATATCGACATTTAATTAACTGTCTAGAGATTCAATTAATTATCTGATTTAACTACTTTACTGCGACATATACAATAGCAACTAGTGCATTAATTCCTTAATAAGTATAAACGTGTGTACATAGTCAGATAATGGTGAAAATTTGTTTACAGGAAATGCGCTATTTAGAATCAAAATATTTACGAATACGAGAAAGGGATTTGGAACGTGAGAGCCAACTGTTACACACGCAGCTCTTGCGATTGAAAGCTTTATACACAAATCTTCAAATGTTACTAGGTTTGATATTATATGATATTTTACATAATATGTTTTAATTTTTGATTATACAATAAGTTGTTAACTGAATATTTCCTGTCAGTTAGGGTAGAATACAGTGGCGAAACTATGCCATCTGAGGGCCGTGGCAATTGCTTTTGATGGGGCCCTATCGGTATAAATCGTCACGTTGTACGCAGTTTAATTTTAATAAACTTCGAGATTTTCAGCGTACTCAATTACACGTTCTATATGTCCCACTCATACCACAATTATAACTCCTCTCTTAGGCAAGAGGGAATGGTCTGTAGCGCCCAAGCTAGGCTAATGCGTATTGCATTCATCCATAGAACATAATGCATTCATCCTTTATTCACTAGCTTTTGGGTGAAGGAGACGTAACGTAACAACAAAATTCTTTCAAATTAACTTTCAACCTTTATTTATTTTTTGACACCACTCTCTGTTCTGTGACGCTTCCCATCGGTTGCTTGATTTCTCAATCTCGATCCAGCGGTCATTAAAGTACATTTTATTATATATTTATTTATAATTTGTTGTAAAAATGTTTTAGGTTTCATGTTTTCTTGTTTAATTTATATGTAATATTAAGTTTTCAGTTTAAATTTAGTATTAATTAATTTTCTGATGTGTCAAGTTATTGTAAGGATAGAAAGAAAACAAGGAAATAAATAAATAGTTTTTTCTCATCCTTAATATCGATGTAACCTCCTTAGATCATAAACTGGCGAGGATTGTTACAGTACAATATTCCTTATTTTTTAGACTCACTATGGTTCAAAAAATCAAGACCAGCTTTATACTTAGAAAGCGCCTTGCAGCGTTCCCAAGAATTGCGTAACGCGCTGGCATCAGTAAGTATGCGGTTACGCGCTGCCTCTGAGTATGGACAAAACGCGATACGCCTCGTGGAGGCGGCTTTGCGAGCTTGGAAACTCGGTTCTATTGCAAGGTATAGTTACCTCGATTGACGTATCCTTCGTGCTTCAGTGCAAGGGTTACACGAGCGAATTTTCCCGCATAACACAAAATTCATGCAGTTTGCATAGAAATATAAAATGTATAATTACGATATTTGACTGTTGAACATAACTTACTTAGAAGAGTGCTTAGCAATATATATGTGATATTCCGTAATGAGGCTTTATACTAAGTTTGACTCCGGTATGTCAAAAACGTATTAAATTTTATCATACGGCAGCCATAGTTCGTCCCGTTTCTGAAAAGTTATAAACCTTTGACAGTTACACCCCAATTTTTATTTAAATTTTGTTTTCTATGCAATTTGAGTTAGATAAATATTAAAAATTATACAATTACATAGCGAAGATTAAGGATTCAATAT